>NC_134357.1:37396970-37676970 GCF_048569485.1 Anomaloglossus baeobatrachus | reverse complement strand
TGTTTCATACTGCGCGTGGTTTGGGCATCATGAACAAGCGGTTAAATCCTGATAGATTTTTGCCCCAGGTGAAAGAAGCCTAGCCGCCTTCCTACTCCTAATCTCAGTACAGACGGCGTCTCTTAGGCGCAGGGGCTGCTGTTCAGTTATCCCAGGAGGAACCGCTTCAGGGAACCGCTGGTGGGCCTTTTCCTGAAGTGGCTTCACCGTTGTCCCTAAAGTGGCTCTGCCGCTACTATCTTTCACTCTGCACTGTTAAGTGGCTTCCGAGCAGAGGAAAGAAAAGACGGGACATTACACGGAACATTCCGTTTTGACTGTTTTGATGAATTCCGCCCAAAAGCGAATATAAAGGCGCCACGTATACATCGCCTTGGACTGTTTTCACACGTTCAACATTGTCTGGCTACACACTGCTCTCCAAAACGGCTGTTAGATACCCTTTAAAATCAGGAAACCATCAGCAGGTTTTTGCCATCTCATTTAAGAGCAGTATCATGTAGGCAAAGAGACCCTGAATCCAACCATATAGCACTTAGGGCCATTTCACACATCCGGCATTTCACCGGATCCGGCACGCATGCAGTACAGTAGATTAATTTACAGTGGAAGCGCGACACCATGCGGTTGTGTGCTTCATGCACACCCGCATTTGTCCATATGGTGTCGCGCTTCCACTGTGAATGTACTGTACTGAATGTGTGCCGGATCCGGTGAAATGCTGGATGTGTGAAACGGGCCTTAGATTACTGGGTGCAGCCGTTCTGACACAATTTAGCAAAGCAGCAGAGCTGAGAAAGCTTCACCGCCTACAATAGAGATTGTACATTGACAGTGAGGTGTCAATCACAGGAGGTGATGTGCTGGACTGCAGTGCGTGTGACATTGTACTCCAGCAATGATCATCACTAGGTGATGAAGCTTTTTGTAAACAAAAGCACACAGTCTGATAAGAGAGGCACAGATGATTTGTTTTTCAACCTCTGCAGCATCCTGTCCTTACATAGCAAAATCCTGCTGACTGATTCCCTTTAGAAGCACATATATATATAATATTTATTTTAAAATATGAATCTGTTGGAGTTCAGAACTGGAGCTCCGTGACCGGTCCATACTTGGATCATGAAGGTCGGTCGTATGAAACGTTCACTTGTACTAAATTTTGGCTGCACATTTTGGAACAGATCTGTGGCAATTCTGCAGGTGTTACATGTCCTGGAAAGGGTGAACGTTTTCAACGGGGAAAAGCTATATATATTCTGCACATTTATGAAATGTCATCCACTTTGCTACTGCAGTGATATGCAAAGGAAGCAAAAGGATGAGCTGGAGTATAATTTGTATATGTGCATTAAGAGCACGTTAATACCATGGCCATATAATATGTCGCAGATTTTCCAAATGCAATTTAGCCAGAAACTGTATTCATGCACACTGGGTGCTCTCTCCTACCAAACTCCCCTCTGTGTCTCCAAATTCACTTTAATATGACCTAAACAAGTATGTGCAACAAGGAGAGGCAGGCTACTGTACAGTAAATACAAATTGCACAGTATTATGTGAAATGGGGTTTTTAACATATAGCAAGAAATCCATCATCCAGATAGCATAATTGATGTGTGGAGGAGGTGTTTGGCTGCTGGAACCCCGGAGATCATGAATATGGAGCTGATGACTGTTGGAACGTTCTTACCTTCCGTTCTTGGCTGTGGGGAGTGATTAGGATTAAGCATCTGCCTCTTTGTAGTTGCTAAGTACTATCTATGGTATTAACTCCATTTTTTTGGGTAGGGATGGGTGGAATTTAAATAACTGGCGTCTCACCTGTCCACAGGTTGTGTGTGGTATCACTCCCCACTATTTAACGTCAATTAAGCAGAACTGCAATACCAGACACAGCCTGTGGACAGGAGTGGCGCTGTTTGTAAAAGAAAATAGCTGTGGGGGTTTTTTGGTTTTTTTTTTAATATTGGCTATCCCTTACTCAAGGGGCTTGAAGAATATATGCTGTCAGTGTCCTGTATTCTGGAAAAAATGTTTCTAATCGTGGACAACCATTAATTTTAACTATTCTCCTCTGGACATCACACTGTTCTCTCAGTGTTCTGGTTCTGATCCGTTGTCTCCAGGCTCTTTGGCATACACTTTCCTTTGTTTAGCACTTTCATGCGACTCGAAATTAAAAAGAGGATGGCGCTCATTGATCGGCTGCGCCAATAACGTCTGAGCGATCCCTATTGGACGTAAAATCAGTAGTGTCAATAGCTGCTCACACACCTAATATTCTCCCTGACGGGCACTGATAACCTGACAGCCCGGCTGTTTATTTTGGTGTTCTCAATTATTCCACAAGAGCCGGTGCTTTAAATAATTGTGTCCTTGAGGCGTTCAGAGCGAGCGATTCCATGTAATGCGGACGGGAGGGGCGCGTCAGAGGAAAGGAAGCCGAGCCCCGTGCGCACAGTATGCAGGATCTGTATAAATTGCAAAAGACTACTCTTTTTCAAGAGTACTTTAGGGTTTTTTTTTTATGCCTACCTTACAGTATATGGTGTTTTCTCAAGTATTCAGCAGAATGTCTTAAAGGCATAGTAGGTGCATAGACATGGAATAGGATTGATTAGAGTATTGAAATAAGCAGTCAGCCAGCCCCCTTTACACACTTCTCAGGGAAAGTGCGGAAACAGGAAATTTCCCTCTCCTGTCTCCACCTCCCCTTATCCTTTTCCCCTCTCCACCCCTTCCCCCACTTTCCACCATTTTTCCCCCTCTCCCCTCCTTTCCCCTCCCGCCTTTTTTCCCCCTTTTCCATTTTACCCCCTTTACCCCTTTTTCCTCCCCCCCTTTTTCCTTCTCCCCCCCCTTTTTCCTTCTCCCCCCCCCCTTTTTCCTCCTCTCCCTCCCCCTTTTTCCTCCTCTCCCTCCCCCTTTTTCCTCCTCTCCCTCCCCCTTTTTCCTCCTCTCCCTCCCCCTTTTTCCTCCTCTCCCCCCCCTTTTTCCTCCTCTCCCCCCCTTTTTCCTCATCTTCCAGCCCCCCCCTTTTTCCTCCTCCCCTCCTTTTTCATCCTTCTCCCTTTTTCCTCCTCCCTTCTTCTTTTCCCCTTCACCCATTTTCCATCTCCCCCCCACCCCCCCATTTTCCATCCCCCCCCACCCCCCCATTTTCCACCTCCCCCCCCCCCTTTCACCCCCCTTTCTTTTCCCACATGCTGATTCCATTCTTGCATTCTTGGAACCTGTAGAGGGTTCTATTGGCTCCGCCCCTGTGGATCTAGGGAAGAGCTGTGCAGGAGAGGAGCCAATACTAGGAGGGAACTTCCTCCAGAAGAAAAACTATAATAGAAACATATTCTCACTAGTGTAAAAAGGTTCTTCTATCCCCATAAAAAAAGACCATTAGTGGAAACTAACCATGAGACACTGTTTGAAATTTTGCTTTAGAGCTCCTGCTACAACTATTTCCTCCTCCCTTTATATATACTTGAATACTAAGATCTTCACAAAGAGATCTGGATCATGTCTCTAGAATATAGAAATTCAAGATAATTTCCACTATTTGGTTCAATGTCATTTGGGGTTTGTGTGTCCCTCCTACAACAGGAGAGGAAGTGACATCAGTAGCGCCTTTTTTCTGACCTCATTACTCACTTGGTACAGGTGAAGTGACGACATTGCGTAGTATTAAAGGGAAGGTAGAAACATCAGGAAGTGACATCACTCACTTTTTACAGGTGGTGACATCATTACTTAGTATTATAGCAAGGGAAGTTACATCATTATTATAAGCAAGGAAGTAACCTCATTATTCACATTTTTTATTCTAGGAAGAGAAGTGACATCATTACTCACTTTTTACAGGTAAAGTGACATAATTACTTAGTATAAGCAAGGAAGTAACATCACTTACTTTTTACAGGTGCTGACATCATTACTTAGTATTATAAGAAGGAAATGTCATGAGTATATTTCGCTTGAGGGAGACCCTGAGTGAATCTGGTGTTAGAAGGTCACAGCACCTCGCTGCTGGCAGGTTCACTACTGTTTTTTGATAACCTCACCTTGCTTGTGGTGCTGTAAGGGTTAAGCACCCTTTCTTACCTGGCTGCTGGCTGTAGCTGTCATTCTCAGGTGTGGCTCTTTGGGATCACTTCCCTGCCCTATTTAAGTTTTGTGATCTGATCACATAATGCCTGTGATAGAAACTGAATCCCTCATTTCTATGGGGTCCACTTTGGAAGGAGCCTGCTCTGGAAGGAGCCTGTCGTGTTGTGTGCATCAGTGGTGTATTCTGCACTGAAACAGCCTGGAGTGTCTCTTCCTTGCATATCTATTTCCCCTGTTTGTATTCCTTCCCTTGTGTTTCTGTATTGTAGTGGTGAGTCTAGTAATCTCGTTGGCCTACGCACTAGGCATGGTGAGTGGAGGGCTACCTGAGGCCCAAGGTATGCGGCTCGGCGAAAGGTTGCAAGAACCTGTATAGGGACGCTAGGGAGCTCAGGAGTCTGCTTGAGGTAATTTCAGGAGGTGCCCCCTCTCCCTAGCGGCAGGGACCTCTGTATCGATATGCAGTGTGTTCCCTGTGTGTTGTAATAACATCTGGGAGTTTACCAGGTACTAGGTAAATCCTGCTAATCACGTGTGTGACAGGGAAGTGAAGTCATTACTCACTTCTTACAGGTGGTGACATCATCACTCACTTTTTGCAGGTGGTGACATCATCACTCACTTTTTGCAGGTGGTGACATCATCACTCACTTTTTGCAGGTGGTGACATCATCACTTACTTTTTGCAGGTGGTGACATCATCACTCACTTTTTGCAGGTGGTGACATCATCGCTCACTTTTTGCAGGTGGTGACATCATCGCTCACTTTTTGCAGGTGGTGACCTCATCGCTCACTTTTTGCAGGTGGTGACCTCATCGCTCACTTTTTGCAGGTGGTGACCTCATTGCTCACTTTTTGCAGGTGGTGACCTCATTGCTCACTTTTTGCAGGTGGTGACCTCATTGCTCACTTTTTGCAGGTGGTGACCTCATTGCTCACTTTTTGCAGGTGGTGACCTCATTGCTCACTTTTTGCAGGTGGTGACCTCATTGCTCACTTTTTGCAGGTGGTGACCTCATTGCTCACTTTTTGCAGGTGGTGACCTCATTGCTCACTTTTTGCAGGTGGTGACCTCATTGCTCACTTTTTGCAGGTGGTGACCTCATTGCTCACTTTTTGCAGGTGGTGACCTCATCGCTCACTTTTTGCAGGTGGTGACCTCATCGCTCACTTTTTGCAGGTGGTGACCTCATCGCTCACTTTTTGCAGGTGGTGACCTCATTGCTCACTTTTTGCAGGTGGTGACCTCATTGCTCACTTTTTGCAGGTGGTGACCTCATTACTCACTTTTTGCAGGTGGTGACCTCATCGCTCACTTTTTGCAGGTGGTGACCTCATCGCTCACTTTTTGCAGGTGGTGACCTCATCGCTCACTTTTTGCAGGTGGTGACCTCATTGCTCACTTTTTGCAGGTGGTGACCTCATTGCTCACTTTTTGCACAGCCGGTTTAAACCTAATACCTTAGTTTTTGCTTTGGTGTTGGTGCACCCAAGGATAGCATTTGTTTATGTTGACGTAACTGGTAAACAATTTAACACATTAATAATTTAGCTAATTTACTTAGTCTGTCCGCCCCGATCCCCTACAATTCCAAATTGAGCATCTGGAAGAAATGACTTCTTATGAAAATGCCTTCTGAACAACATTAGTTAAAAAGCCAGACTGCGATGTGTAGATTCAGAGCAATAGAAAATAAATGCCCCCCCAAGGAGGCACGATACTATATTATTTATGTGGCGATGATCGGATGATAAGTAGTACAGAGCCAATTAACTGTTCCTTTGGCAACCGAGTATTATCATCTCCTAAGACAGGAATCAATAAGGCAAAAATATACAGGGACATGATCTCCGAGAAGGAGGGAACTGAAGATAAGGAATGGTTACAGATTAAACGGGGAAGGATAAGGACACTTCCAAGAAACAATATTGCTTAATTTGCATTTTTAGATTTTTTTTTTTATTTTTTGTTTTAATAGATTCTAAAACATGAAAGAGTTAATTCTAAATTAAAAGTGACCTTTTGCACCATTTTACCGGCTTAGAATGTCTCAAAACACTATATTCAATGTCCATATGCTCTGTTTAGTGCATGTGAGCGTCAAATAGGGGGTCCTCTCCTCAACGTGTCTTTGTAGATCAGAAAGGAAGAGCCCCTGCACAGAGCAGCTCCTGATCTATAGAGTGATGAATGGTACCTTGTAATACCACACTTCTCCAGCAGAGGCCACTGCACAGAGCAGCTCCTGATCTATAGGGTAATGAATGGTACCTTGTAATACCACACTTCTCCAGCAGAGGCCACTGTACAGAGCAGCTCCTGATCTATAGAGTGATGGATGGTACCTTGTAATACCACACTTCTCCAGCAGAGGCCACTGCACAGAGCAGCTCCTGATCTATAGAGTGATGGATGGTACCTGTAATACCACACTTCTCCAGCAGAGGCCACTGCACAGAGCAGCTCCTGATCTATAGGGTGATGGATGGTACCTTGTAATACCACACTTCTCCAGCAGAGGCCACTGTACAGAGCAGCTCCTGATCTATAGGGTGGTGAATGGTACCTGTAATACCACACTTCTCCAGCAGAGGCCACTGTACAGAGCAGCTCCTGATCTATAGGGTGATGGATGGTACCTTGTAATACCACACTTCTCCAGCAGAGGCCACTGCACAGAGCAGCTCCTGATCTATAGGGTGGTGAATGGTACCTTGTAATACCACACTTCTCCAGCAGAGGCCACTGCACAGAGCAGCTCCTGATCTATAGGGTGGTGAATGGTACCTTGTAATACCACACTTCTCCAGCAGAGGCCACTGCACAGAGCAGCTCCTGATCTATAGGGTGGTGAATGGTACCTGTAATACCACACTTCTCCAGCAGAGGCCACTGCACAGAGCAGCTCCTGATCTATAGGGTGGTGAATGGTACCTTGTAATACCACACTTCTCCAGCAGAGGCCACTGCACAGAGCAGCTCCTGATCTATATGGTGGTGAATGGTACCTGTAATACCACACTTCTCCAGCAGATGCCACTGCACAGAGCAGCTCCTGATCTATAGGGTGGTGAATGGTACCTTGTAATACCACACTTCTCCAGCAGAGGCCACTGCACAGAGCACCTCCTGATCTATAGGGTGATGAATGGTACCTGTAATACCACACTTCTCCAGCAGAGGCCACTGCACAGAGCAGCTCCTGATCTATAGGGTGATGGATGGTACCTTGTAATCCCACACTTCTCCAGCAGAGACAGAGCAGCTCCTGATTTATAGGGTGATGAATGGTACCTTGTAATACCACACTTCTCCAGCAGAGGCCACTGCACAGAGCAGCTCCTGATCTATAGGGTGGTGAATGGTACCTTGTAATACCACACTTCTCCAGCAGAGGCCACTGTACAGAGCAGCTCCTGATCTATAGGGTGGTGAATGGTACCTTGTAATACCACACTTCTCCAGCAGAGGCCACTGCACAGAGCAGCTCCTGATTTATAGGGTGGTGAATGGTACCTGTAATACCACACTTCTCCAGCAGAGGCCACTGTACAGAGCAGCTCCTGATCTATAGGGTGATGAATGGTACCTGTAATACCACACTTCTCCAGCAGAGGCCACTGTACAGAGCAGCTCCTGATCTGAGGGATGGTGAATGGTACCTTGTAATACCACACTTCTCCAGCAGAGGCCACTGCACAGAGCAGCTCCTGATCTATAGA
This sequence comes from Anomaloglossus baeobatrachus, assembly GCF_048569485.1. Classification (NCBI taxonomy): domain Eukaryota; kingdom Metazoa; phylum Chordata; class Amphibia; order Anura; family Aromobatidae; genus Anomaloglossus; species Anomaloglossus baeobatrachus. The sequence goes on along the minus strand of NC_134357.1, from coordinate 37,669,141 downwards.
GTGATGAATGGTACCTGTAATACCACACTTCTCCAGCAGAGGCCACTGTACAGAGCAGCTCCTGATCTATAGAGTGATGAATGGTACCTTGTAATACCACACTTCTCCAGCAGAGGCCACTGTACAGAGCAGCTCCTGATTTATAGGGTGATGAATGGTACCTGTAATACCACACTTCTCCAGCAGAGGCCACTGTACAGAGCAGCTCCTGATCTATAGGGTGGTGAATGGTACCTTGTAATACCACACTTCTCCAGCAGAGGCCACTGTACAGAGCAGCTCCTGATCTATAGGGTGGTGAATGGTACCTTGTAATACCACACTTCTCCAGCAGAGGCCACTGTACAGAGCAGCTCCTGATCTATAGGGTGATGGATGGTACCTTGTAATACCACACTTCTCCAGCAGAGGCCACTGTACAGAGCAGCTCTTGATCTATAGGGTGGTGAATGGTACCTTGTAATACCACACTTCTCCAGCAGAGGCCACTGTACAGAGCAGCTCTTGATCTATAGGGTGGTGAATGGTACCTTGTAATACCACACTTCTCCAGCAGAGGCCACTGCACAGAGCAGCTCCTGATCTATAGGGTGGTGAATGGTACCTTGTAATACCACACTTCTCCAGCAGAGGCCACTGCACAGAGCAGCTCCTGATCTATAGGGTGGTGAATGGTACCTTGTAATACCACACTTCTCCAGCAGAGGCCACTGTACAGAGCAGCTCTTGATCTATAGGGTGGTGAATGGTACCTTGTAATACCACACTTCTCCAGCAGAGGCCACTGTACAGAGCAGCTCTTGATCTATAGGGTGGTGAATGGTACCTGTAATACCACACTTCTCCAGCAGAGGCCACTGTACAGAGCAGCTCCTGATCTATAGGGTGGTGAATGGTACCTGTAATACCACACTTCTCCAGCAGAGGCCACTGTACAGAGCAGCTCCTGATCTATAGGGTGGTGAATGGTACCTTGTAATACCACACTTCTCCAGCAGAGGCCTCTGTACAGAACAGCTCCTGATCTATAGGGTGGTGAATGGTACCTTGTAATACCACACTTCTCCAGCAGAGGCCACTGCACAGAGGAGCTCCTGATCTATAGGGTGGTGAATGGTACCTGTAATACCACACTTCTCCAGCAGAGGCCACTGTACAGAGCAGCTCCTGATCTATAGGGTGGTGAATGGTACCTGTAATACCACACTTCTCCAGCAGAGGCCACTGTACAGAGCAGCTCCTGATCTATAGGGTGGTGAATGGTACCTTGTAATACCACACTTCTCCAGCAGAGGCCTCTGTACAGAACAGCTCCTGATCTATAGGGTGGTGAATGGTACCTTGTAATACCACACTTCTCCAGCAGAGGCCACTGCACAGAGCAGCTCCTGATCTATAGGGTGGTGAATGGTACCTGTAATACCACACTTCTCCAGCAGAGGCCACTGCACAGAACAGCTCCTGATCTATAGGGTGATGAATGGTACCTGTAATACCACACTTCTCCAGCAGAGGCCACTGCACAGAGCAGCTCTTGATCTATAGGGTGGTGAATGGTACCTGTAATACCACACTTCTCCAGCAGAGGCCACTGTACAGAGCAGCTCCTGATCTATAGGGTGGTGAATGGTACCTGTAATACCACACTTCTCCAGCAGAGGCCACTGCACAGAGCAGCTCTTGATCTATAGGGTGGTGAATGGTACCTGTAATACCACACTTCTCCAGCAGAGGCCACTGCACAGAGCAGCTCTTGATCTATAGGGTGGTGAATGGTACCTGTAATACCACACTTCTCCAGCAGAGGCCACTGCACAGAGCAGCTCCTGATCTATAGGGTGGTGAATGGTACCTGTAATACCACACTTCTCCAGCAGAGGCCACTGTACAGAGCAGCTCCTGATCTATAGGGTGGTGAATGGTACCTGTAATACCACACTTCTCCAGCAGAGGCCACTGTACAGAGCAGCTCCTGATCTATAGGGTGGTGAATGGTACCTGTAATACCACACTTCTCCAGCAGAGGCCACTGCACAGAACAGCTCCTGATCTATAGGGTGGTGAATGGTACCTTGTAATACCACACTTCTCCAGCAGAGGCCACTGCATAGAGCAGCTCCTGATCTATAGGGTGGTGAATGGTACCTTGTAATACCACACTTCTCCAGCAGAGGCCACTGCATAGAGCAGCTCCTGATCTATAGGGTGGTGAATGGTACCTTGTAATACCACACTTCTCCAGCAGAGGCCACTGCAGGAGCAATATGCAGCCACCTACAATTTCCTGATGATCGCCTGATCACCAGATTCTTTAGAGATGGGGATGTACAAATAGGATCCTCCACTTGTTCCAGTCGATATTCCTACAACATAGTACTTTGTCCAGGGCTTTATAGGACGTGTTAGATTTATTGGTTAGTAGGGATTGTTTACAGTGTCTTATATACATTAAGCTTGTTCGCTTTTTTTTTTTAAACTTTGTGCAACTTTCTATTATACATTGGGGGGAATTTATCAAGGGGCGTCTTGTAGGCCAGTCTTGAACCCACATCCCGTTGGGATAAGCTGCACCAAATGTTGTGCACTTTTTAATCAATTTGTATCCTCTTTTGTCTGTTCTTGCTCCAAATCCCATCTCCACTGGCCGGGATCTTAGATTTCAGTTACATTATACTGCAGTTTTCCGGCGTACATTATAGGACGTGTGGTGCTGTGTCAGGACACGCCTCGTTTTGCTGCGCTCCAATCAATTATTATTTATATATATATATATATATATATATATATATAAAATTAAAAGTGCCAGATCTTGTGCAAAAGGGCGGAAAAAAGTTGGCAATTTTTTTTTTTTTTTAAACAAACTATACATCTTTTTGAACGCAGAATATTGTCAGGGAGGGGATGATACAATTTCCATATTTTGTCTCAATTACTCCCCAGTTTCAAATCATTTGATTGCTGTCAGTGACTGGGAGCTTTCTCGATTACATTCAGCAGCTGAAAACTGGAATATATGGTGGATAATGACCGCTATGGGTGATCTACACTGATATATTGTAGCAAATTATCAGGTTACAAGTGAGACTTGTGCTATTGATATATGAAAGTGGTGTTACAGGGTATCAAATTGATTGATTATCCATAGAAGTTAATCTGAGCCCACATATTCTCAAAACCAAGGGGCACTGGTTCTTTCTGGAGCACCAGCACGGTGTCTGCCCTGTAGCTCAGCCCTATTCACTTTAATGGTTTGAGCTGCAGTACCAGACTCTGCCACATATTCATAGATGGCGCTGTATCAAATACTGAAGTGAAGGATGTCATTCGCCCTTGCATAGTTATGATTGTGTGTTCATTTAATGTACTGATTGATGGGCGGTTTGGATTTAGAACTCCATCAATCATATATTTATGTAAAAACCTGGAAAACCCCTTTAAAGGGAATCTGTTACCAGTTTTTGGTTCCTCATCTAAGAGCAGTGTGACGCCCTGGCCTATCAGGTCGTCACAGGGTATTGTGCAATCTGCCCTTCAGCACAGTATCCACCCTCCTTGGTTACGGATCCTGGTCCTTTGGTGTTGCTAACAACTTGGCCAATCAAAATCCTAGGAACACGTCCCACTTTAACCTACCAGACACACCATTGGGGAGCCTGAAGGGAATAGGGCCGCCCACATGGGGGGGGGGTTGGTGAGGAGAAAGTGAGGACAGTGACAGTTGAGCTCGGGGAGTTGAGCTTGGAGGGTTGAGCAGTGGAGAGTGAAAAGAGAGGAGGTGTAGTGGTGGCTCTCGTGAGGAGAGGTCACGGAGGAGAGCTTCTGTGTACTAGGTGGCAGATGTTGGTCTGGGCCTGGTAGGAGCTGGAACCCCGGTCGCAGGGGGACAGTGTCAAGGAGCACGGACTGCCGAGGAGGGTGGCCGGCGGCTTTGAGCTACCACCGGGCAGGGGCCAGTGCATGACGGGGTACGTGGACCCTAGACCGGAAAGTAGCTTCACGCGTTCCAGTAATTTACCTGACGGGGATGAAGACTTCAAGTGTCATCCCCAACCTGCTACAAAATCGGGGTACTAGCGCACCCATGGGATAGGACCTTCCCAATACAGTCCAAAGAATTCCTACGTGTGAACCCTGAGAGCAAGCTCTCTCCGTTAGCCATACGAGTGAGCGGGACTCGAAGAGTTTTATACCAACGGGTCAAACAGAGACAGAGGTGCCAGGGACAGGGCCGCAGATCAACAGCAACACCAAGTGCACGAACCCCAGCGTGCTCCCTACAAGCTGCAGTGGTGCTCAGAATTCTTGTTTACAAGCTGTTGGTGTGGTTATTCCTGGACTGAGTGAGTACACTAGGATACCCCTGTTCCTACCCTAGCGGCACCCATTCACCAACTGTCCGACTGGCCCCGGGACACACACCCCCTACCCACGGAGGGGTTAAACATCAGGCTGCCACATCATCATCACCGGGCTCCCCAACTGCAGTGGTGGTCCCTCACATTACCACGCACCGTGGGTGGCGTCACAAACTTTCCAAAACCCCCCCTGTATATAGCCCCCCTTTCATTCGAGTGTCCGTGCGGACCCCCCCACATCTGGAGACCCCTTAAGCCACCGCGGCTCGGCCGCTGACACGGGGGGACGGTACAGCAGCATGATGTAGGAAATGAGACCCTGATTCCAACAATGTATCACTTAATTTACTGGGTGCAGCAGTTATGACAAAATCAGTATTAAGATGTAGCAATGCAGCAGAGCTCAGAACGCTAACCCTGCCCACACCAGCCTCTCTATGTACATTGGATAGTGACAGTGAGCTGCCTATCAGATTAAGGGGCATGGTCGGTCTACAGTGTAAGCTTTAGTCCATGCACCGATAGAAGATTATCATTGTATGAAAACAGCACCTAGCCTAATAAGTGACACACTGCTGCAATCAGTGACTCAGCCTCTATCGCTGGCTGCCCTTGGATTACATAGCAAAAACCTGCTGGCAGATTCTCTTTAAACTGTGTGAACATGGTACAATTCATAAACCTGTAGCAGATTCACCATTAGTCTCAAGAAAATAGAATTTGAAATTGAAATCTACTGTAAACTCTTCATACAAATGTCCAGAATTTGTAATTTTACAGAATTACCCTTCATTCTCACAAATGCTCATTAACGTCTCACATGTTTTCTGAATAATGAAGGTGGTGCACACATTTCACACATTCTGGCACAAAGCCGTCTGAAGACCTGACCATTTCTCCGCGAGTGAAGAGGGATTTGCAGGAAATCTCTTCACACCGATATCAACTCTGGCAGGAACGGAGAAATAGAAAAAATTCCAGTCCAAAATGATTTGCATCTTCCAATATTTTGCAAGAATAAGAATGCAAAATATTGGAATTACTGCAATAGGTTGCAGCCACCGAAGATCAGTTTTAGAGGTGTGAATACTTTTGTAACCAATTGGTATTAATTCATTGTAGCTAGATTGAAAAACAAAGTAACTTTATAAATGACCTTAAAGAATCCTATTGTTTTGTGTATGCAGCTTCTTCCAGAAAAGTCCATATCCTGTAGTTATTCCCTTCCATCTTCCCCTTTTTTATCATTCCATAATTCATATTATCGGTCATCAATGGGAGATGAGACACTAAGGACGCCGTCCGATCAGATGAAAATGGCTCCGGCCAATGAGAACACATGGAGTGGGCCTGCAGAGTGTTGCGACACTGTGTAGTGGCTGCTGCCAGGTACTGTGTAGAACAGCTGATTAGTAGGGGTCTGCTGACAGTCGGCCACCACTACCAATCTCCTACGGATGACCGATCCTATGGATTGATATGGTATAACCAGATGAGCTCTTTCACTGGATGGAGTTTACAAGCTGCACAGGCGTCGGCCATGCAACTAGAAAGGCTGCTCTGATCTGTGAGTACTACTAACACAATAGGGGTGTACTTACTTCTTAGAGGAGATTCCAGCTAGAGTACAGTATGCATGGTATGGCAGCCATATACCCACTGCAATCAGTGATTGAGATATGTATTCTCTGAAGAGCATTCGTGCCATGTTATTACCCCCCCCCCCTCTGCCCGCATCCTCCACCAAATTTAAGGAATGTGCAAAACAAATAGAGAGGGTGGAAGAAATCCTTGGACTCCATAGCTATTTTTTTTTTCTTTTTTTAATTTTGACCAATGTTATAGGTTCTGCCCTGACAAAGTGGTGATAATTGTACGGTTATAATATAACATTTCCCGTACAGACACAGTGTGCGGAGGTTGATGATTGGCTGCGCTCGTGCCTGGCGTTGGGCTGGGCACTGCGGGTACAGAGCCCCATTCAGGTCATGTGCATTCCACAGTCCGTGCATTACATCACTGCCCACTAAAAACATGTTCTCCTTCACAGTACCGGACTATATTTTTATACCTTTCAACTTTTCTTTTACGGACATTTTAAGCCCTTAGCTTCCAATTAAACAGTGTACAATGAACAGAAGGGAGGAAAACACAGCCGCACCTTACACGCTTACAGGCGGCCATTCATTTCTTCTATGCGACGCATGCAGGCATCGGAGGAAATGGAAACTTAACCCCTCTAGTGCTGAAAATGAGACCGATTAGTCTGATAGGTGATTTAAATTAATCTATAGATAGTTTTATAATCACTCCTATAGATTTGTTTCATCCTGAGCCTCCTAGTTCATGAATAGAAGTCCAGACCTTAAGTGGAGACTGACACAGGCAGTCATTAAAGCAAAGAAGCTAAAATGGGAAGTATTTTCGCTTAAAGGGATTTTCCCAATATAAATTAAAGTCACCACTGCAGTCCATCATTCTGTGTATAAGCCCCAACTCCACATCCATGTCCCCAAATATACCTTTTATAAGTCTCCCCATGATCTGGTCTGATGGACAGCTGTGGTCTGCGCCATCTTCTCTGGCCTTGATTGATGTGGCTGATGCATCCCATGTCATCCACATGCGCAGTAAAAGTGCAGCCCTGTGCCGCGACATTTTGCTCTGCCTTAGGCTATGTTTACACATAAGTTTTTTTCCATCGGGCACAATCCGGAAAAAAACGGATAAAACTGATCCGGCGTCGGATCAGTTATATCCCCATTTGTTAAACTGACCATGCTCCAATTTATTAAAAAAAAAAAAAACAAATCCAGCAAAAAAAAAAAACGGACGAAACGGATGCAAAAAACAGACGCGCCGGATTCGTTTTTTGACGGATCAGGTATACTGGAGCCATCAAAAAAAGGATCAGGCGCATCCATTTTTGCATATTCTGCGCCGGATCCGTTGCATCAGACACACGCCGGATTGTGCCTGACGCCAAAAAACTGATGTGTGAACGTAGCCTTACTAAAAAGACAGGAAGAAACAGGAGACGACCAGTGGAGTTGGTGAGAAAAAGGAGCAACATGGTAGTTGGAGGTTGAGCTCAATAGTTCCCTCAGTACCAGCGCAGTTCAGGGTGCAGAGCCCTAGGGTGCCACAGTCCCAGTCACGGCCCTGAGAGTGGTACCTGGCATCCGCCTCTCAGTAGGCGCTTAGTTAAACCTCTCCCACTAAAGTGTAATCCTGGGTTCCCCCTTTGTCCAGTGGGTCCTCTAATCCTGCTCGCTACCCCTACACCAGTCGCGAGCATGGGGCCCATCTATTACATTAAGGTTCCGGGTGCAATCTTTGCACTGGAACACAGGAATTGTATTTTGCTGATAATACAGTGAAGCAGCACTAATCATATGGCACCGTATACACCCCTATGTATTTGCCTGACCTAGGGCTGTGGGGTACCCGGTCCCAGGCTTTTAGTTTTCAGGGGATTGTCACAGCTGGCTTTGCCCGGTCCCGTGGCCCTAGGGGCAGTTAAAAGAAGTCCTGTGAAAAAAAATAGTAAAAATAAGTGTCTTGTGACGCCACCTACGGTTCCCGGTAATGTTACCGACGCTGCTTGCAGACCTCCGGGTGATGATAAAGCAGCTAGTTTGTCACGTTTCCTGTAGATGGAGCGATGTCCCCAGGGCCCTTGGGAAGGATCAAGCTTATGCACACAAGGAGGCAGCTTACTACACGAGTCTTGATCCCGGTTTCTTCAAGGCCACTGATGTGCGGCTCCCCATGTTCAGGCAAACTAAGTCCATAGTGAGAGCTGTACCTTTTGATAATAACTCACACACACACACACACACACACCGGGTCTTTCTTTCTGTACCTTGACTGACGTTGTTGGCAAAGTTAAGTGTGACGCCCTGGGCAAGCCAGGGGTCACAGGTCACAACACCACATGCACCCCACATTCCCTGCAGGTACACACAAAGTCAAAACTTAAAATCCTTGTTGCCTTCCTCCAGGAGCTGGTGTCCACACCAGGGGGTGGGCCAGGCGGTTGGCTCCACCCACCAAGGAGTTCACAGCTCTGGAAGCGGGAAAACCAGGCAGATCAGTTAGGGAGTTTGAAGGAGAAGGAGTAAACAGTAAGAGGAGAGTTGAAAGTGACAGAGAAAGTGACAGCAAGAAGCCTGAAGTTGGTCCGGGTGTGTGCCCCGGACTGAGACAGCAAGGTTGGCAGACGGCGGTGACCGTCTGCAGGCGAGACTGATTGGAGGTTGCCGAAAGGACCGTGGACGGGTGGTGACCCGGCGGTACCGGATGGGTATACAAAGAGCAGTCAGCACCAGGGCCATAATTTGCCAAATCCGTCAGTGAAGGGGACGACTGTCTCCCAACAACCAAGTCCCATTTGAAGGCCACAGTCCAACCGTTAAGGGGAGACATCGCCACCGCCAAGGCACCAATTTCCCAGGGCCAGCGCCTGCGGGCAAGAGTGGAGCTCCTCCGGTTCATATCCAAGCTGGGGAGCGGGTTACCGGTGGGAACCCATCGCTACCAAACAACAACACATAGGTGCAGGGAAGAGACCGTCACCGTCAACTGCAGGGGACATCGGCAACGTAACCGTCTGAGGGACCCGTCCAACCAGCCGTTTGTTTACCGAGAACTGTGTCGTGTTTACTGGCTGAGTGAGTACCTCCGTGCCGTGCGGCACAGCGCTGCCCCTGCGCCCCTGCACCTCCACAGGCCCCATACCCGCCTGTCCACCATCCCAACTCCATCACTGGGCCCCGGGATCACCAACCCCTACCCACGGAGGGGCAACACAACAACTGGCTGCTCCATACCATCACTCCCGGGATCCCCAGCCAGAGCAGCGGTGGTGTACACTCAATCACCACAACCGTGGGTGGCGTCACGGACAATAAACAATCCCCACACCCAAACCCCCTTTCACTCACGGGCGAGGAGCGCCGCAAGAGTCCCCGGGATCCGGCCCATCGCTCGAGCCACAGAGCAGCAGCAGGCCGCAGCAGCCGCGGCAGCCGGACCCGAGCAGTGGGAGAGCGCGGCGTCCCCTCCTCCGCCCGCGACATAAGTCCTGGGTACAATCCGAGTGGTCGCGTGGCAGTTAGGATTTCCACATTTGTGAATTATGAGGCCTCCTTGTTACTGTATGTTTGTTTAAGTGCTGGGCTGTCTAAAACCTGGCCCAGACCTCTCTTGTATCTCTCACTTGTATACTGTTCTCCTGGGTACCACTAACTTTGCTGTGATCCCTGGCTCTATTAATGGCGGTGCTACTGTAATGCCCCTGAGACACTCAGGGCACTATAGGGAACTGCATCCTCATGGGGATGCAGAACCTACCCCCTGGGACCTGGAACACCAGTGCCAGAAACACCCACACACACCAAAATTCTACTTATCACTCCACACCAGGGGGCACTGCCTAGTCACACAAGGGGATGGCCACGTAGAGGGCGGAGCCAAACCAGGGAACTAGACATTCTGGTGGGAGGGGACTGCAGGCAGAGAAGCAGTAGAAGTGAAAGTGTAAAGAGGTGCCTGAGACCTGGGTCGTGTAACGCTGACCCGGGGACACAGGAGAGTGGTCGCCAGGCAGGTACACCTGAGTACCGCTGGGACCAAAGCACGCACGGGGCACAGGGCCCTAGGTCAGGTGACAGTTTCAGACGGCCTGGCAAATACCTGCACAGTGTGGGAACCTCTCTGACCCACAGATCCAGGGGCACCAGCAGTAAAGCAAGGATCCGGGTTCGGACACATACCTCTCTACAGGGTCCACACTGCCCACTGTACGGAGAAGGAGACTGCCACTGCAAAGGGACAGTCGGACCCCAAACGCTCCATGCTACGGGGACAGAGCAACTGAGTCATCAACTGGCACTGGAACTACAGGGACCTGAGCCAGCCGTCCATGGGCCCACGAGTGAGTAGAGACTGTTAATTATAACCCCGGTGTGGTCTCCCTTACTACTCCACCATAAACCTTCCAGGCTCAGCCCTACCTGCGGAAGGCCTACCACCACAGCTGCCATTACCACCAGCCCTGGGAGTAACCACTTCAGCAGCGGCGGTTCCACAATACAAACCGCAACACGCAGGTGGCGTCACACAAATGACTTTATTCTCCCCTGTAAATACTCCCCATTAAAAAGAGCACAGGACCGGGTAACGGCCACCACCAAAGTGACATTCCCCAGCTAAACACTGCCCAGGACCGAGTACCCCATTCCCTGGGTGACACACTACAAGTGTTCCTGCGCCAGGAGACTGAAGTCCCCTTCGCTCTTCGATCTTTCTGCTGGGCCTGACTGAACCTGTGCAGACTCGGACTCCGGTATCCGGGTTGCTTCTTCTGGGGTGAAGTGAACTGGTCCCTTCGCCCCTTTTCTGTATCGCCTCACGTCCGACCATCACACAGGAACTCTCACACTCCACTCGACTGACTGTCCACTGCCTCTTTTGAATCGCTCTGACTGGAACGAAGTGGCTTCCCGCCCACTCACCTCAGACACCTCACCCACTAAGGTCCACCCCCCGGCTGGATTCAGGGACAGTGCTCAGCACTATACAAGCTCGGCTGCACTAGGCCCTAACTACGGTATAGTGGACTGTTGTGATGAGTCTGTGTACGTGCGTCATGTGAATTCTCCTAATGTGGAAATCCCTTCCTGCACCTACCAGGTGTAAAGGCTGCTTTACACGCAGCGCCGTCGCTAGCGATAGAACCCACCCCCGTCGTTTGTGCGTCACGGGCAAATCGCTGCCCGTGGCGCACAATATCGCAGGTACACGTCACACGAACTTACCTTCCTAACGACGTCGCTGTGGCCGGCAAACAACCTCTTTTTTAAGGGTTTTTTGTGCGGTGTCACAGCAGGCCACCAATAGAAGCGGAGGGGCAGAGAGCAGCCGAATGAACATCACTCCCACCTCGTTGCCGGAGGACGCTGGTACGGTGATGTTCCTCGTTCCTGGGGTGTCAAACTTAGCGATGTGTGCTGCCTCAGGAACGACGAACAACCTGCGTCCAAAACGAACAACGATATTTTGAAAATGAACGACGTGTCAACAATCAACAATATTGTGAGTATTTGGGATCGTTAGCGGTCGCTCGTAGGTGTCACACGCAACAACGTCGCTAATGAGGCCGGATGTGCGTCACGAATTCCGTGACCCCAGCGATATCTCGTTAGCGATGTCGTTGCGTGTAACAGGGCCTTAAGGCCATGTGCACACTAGAAAGTGTGAAGCCCCGCCGGTGCTGTATCAGTGCATACCTTCAGGGACTCCACGTAGCTGGTGCTGGTCACAGGTAGGGAATCTTCAGTTTTGATCGTGACGCCACTCTCAGATTTGCGGTCAGAGGGGACCGCCACTGCAGATTAGGAGGCACCTGGGGCTGATGGTGGGTGCAGTCGGGTGTAGTAGCCTCCTGAGAGTGAGGCAAGCCCCAGGGCCCTTTGTAAAGCTGTAGTACCACAAGTCGCAGAATGACCACACACAGGCAGAGTGTCTTTCAGGGTTTTTACTCACTTCAGGTGGCAGGGTGAGTAACCCGGGCGTAGCAGGGATGAACCAGGTGGGAACCAGGTATCCTTCCGGCTGACTGTATGAGGGTGACTACAAACTCGCCTTCCTTAGCCCTTGGTGGTTTGGGGTGACCCCGACTTTGAGTCCCTATGGGGGTCACCCAGGGAAGATGCTCCAAGCCTCTCTCCCCTTCTTGTTTTGCCGTGTGCTTGTTCCCCGGGCCAGGCCACTCCAGCCTCTTGCCTCCTGTGACCTATGGGCCCTACTTGCGGTTACGTGGCTGCGGCTTTTGGTTGTTGTGGTGTGGGCTGTAAGAGCCCCACACCGGCAGGTTTAGCAGGGAAAGGTGAATCTATCCTCGCTTCGGGATCTGCCGCCCGGTTGGGCCTGGTGCTCTCTAGAAGTCTCCGTACTTCCCACTCCGTGCACTCTCTAGCTGAAGCTGGCTTTCAGGCAGCACTTCTAGTTGACCGTTCTCCCCCGTCTGTAGTCACTGCGCGGGCGCTGTTAGACAGCATCTGCCCCACAGGTCTGCTCCTCACCGAGCCCTCTGGAGTTCTCTGCTCTAACTGACTCACTGCTCCTCCTCTCCTGTTCTTGCCTACGCCACCTAGCAACCAGACTCTCCACCACACCCCTTGAGAGGAGATGGAGGCTTTTTAACCCCCTGCCACTATTCCAGTGGAGGTATAGGCTTTGCCCCCTCCTGGGATCCCCAGGGGTCCTCTCATGGGTACATGTGTGAGACCTGATCACTATGCGCCTGTGTTCCACACCCCTGTCAGCCTTCTGGATTACCTGTATTGTACTGTCCCCAGCATGGGTGCAGTACTCAGTGGTGCCTGACCAGGTCAGGGGCGCCACATTCCCCCTTAGTTATCACCAGCACGTCCTCGGGCTGCAAGACAACATTTTAAAATGCATAAAACATTAAAACATGTAAAACATTTAAAAGCACCAGGTATCAGACATCACCACCCTCCACCCACAAGTCCGTTAACCCACCCAAAACCCTCTCAGGAGGCAGGTCACCGGTCCTTTTGGTAACCAGATCTGGGCCATCTACTTCCCCAGACCTTTCCTCCAATCTTCCTCTCCCGTTGGCCGCGACTTCAGCCACTTCTGGCAGGATGTAGAGGCGGCTTTCATGGGCTGGTGGTTTCAGGGTATACCTGGCCTGGTGGATCCGCGCCTTCAACCTCTTCTGGCAGGATGCAGAGGCGGCCTCCACAGTTGGTGCTGACCAGGTACCCTCTTTGTGGTGGTGAGCCAAGGCCCCATAAACAGGCGTGCTCTCTGGTCGCAGGTGAGCCAAGGCCCTTTTCTACGGACGGGCCCCACTGGTTGCAGACGAGCCAAGCCCCTAAACAGGCTGGCCCTGGTGGTGGTGCCACTGGTGTAACTATTTACACTGCGAGAGTTTGTGGCTATAGCAAGTTCATAGCCTTAAGTTTGTTTCTCACAATAGTTTTTGTGGGCGCATTTCTTTAACGTTGCAAACAAAACTTTCAAAACTTTAACTTCTGTACTTCTTTTCTGTACTTTACTTTACTCCTCTTTTTCACTAGGGCGAGGGCACGTTGGGCACTGGCACCTGTGACTTTCTTGCTCTTTGTCTCTTTCTTCATCTGTAGGATCTTTATCTTTCCGTTCTTGGTCTTCATCTGTTTCTACATCTGGTTCTTTATCTCTATCTTGTCTTTCTTGTCTTTCTTGTCTTTCTTGTCTTTCTTGTCTTTCTTGTGGCATGGGATGACTGTAAGGTTTGTTGGGACATAAGGTTACATCAAGTGCGTACAATCCCCTTTCACCTTGGTGCATGGTAAACTGTACCAAATCTCCCATTTTCAGATTTCTGCAAGGGTGTCCTCTTGGCAGATGAGCGTTCACATCTCTGCGGTTTACAAATATCCCTTCTTTTATTCCTGGTGCTACAATGAAGCCATAACCACTTTTCAAGTTGAAATCTTCCACTACGCCATAACACAGGGGTCCTCTAGCCTGGGCTTTGGACTCTCTCAACAAACGCTTCTCCTTTAGGTCTCTGGCGGTGACTGCTCTCTGTTCAGGAGACTGTGGTGCTGGAGCAAACTGTGTTCTTCTGCGCCGTGTCTTGCGGGCTGGATTCTGTAGCGGGCAGCTCACAAACTCCCAGGTGAGGTCTTTGGGCTGATCTTCGTCTGCAGACGGTGTCAGGTCCTCCTCGTCCCAGCGGGAGTATGGCAGCATCTCCGGCTCTGAGTAGGAGTCTGCTGCGGCTGGCGTCGGAGTTAGCCCTTCTGCCTCCTGGCCTCCTCTCCCCCTTAGTTCTTCCTGGCACTCCTCTGATGGCAGGACTGGGGATGGACTTTCTCCTTCTGGCCCATGCGGGGGACTCTCTGGTGTAGCTGCAGGGGTTATCTGAATCTCCTCAGGGGTGCATGGGGGGCGCAGGTACAGATCCACCAACCACTGGGGAAACTTGGCCTCCATGTCGGCCCTCATCTGCCAGTATTCTTCCTCCAGCGTGGGCTTCCTATCAGAGACCTCCGGGGACTGGGGAGCAGTGTCAGCTCTGGCCTTACAGGCCGGGGTAAATGCTGAGGTAGTCTTTCCTTGGCGGGCCGCGCCTAGCATGGCGGCGGCCTGGTCTTGGCGGGCCGCGCCCTGTATGGCGGCGGCCTGGTCTTGGCGGGCCGCGCCCTGTTTGGCGGCGGCCTGGTCTTGGCGGGCCGCGCCCGGCATGGCGGCGGCCTGGTCTTGGCGGGCCGCGCCCGGCATGGCGGCGGCCTGGTCTTGGCGGGCCGCGCCCTGTTTGGCGGCGGCCTGGTCTTGGCGGGCCGCGCCCGGCATGGCGGCGGCCTGGTCTTGGCGGGCCGCGCCCTGTTTGGCGGCGGCCTGGTCTTGGCGGGCCGCGCCCGGCATGGCGGCGGCCTGGTCTTGGCGGGCCGCGCCCTGTTTGGCGGCGGCCTGGTCTTGGCGGGCCGCGCCCGGCATGGCGGCGGCCTGGTCTTGGCGGGCCGCGCCCGGCATGGCGGCGGCCTGGTCTTGGCGGGCCGCGCCCTGTTTGGCGGCGGCCTGGTCTTGGCGGGCCGAGCAGGGCATCGCTGCGGCGGCCGGGGCTTGGCGGGCCGAGCAGGGCATCGCTGCGGCGGCCGGGGCTTGGCGGGCCGCACCTGGCGTGGCTGCGGCCTGGTTCAGCGTCGCCGCGCCGGGCGCCTCTTCGGGGACCGCGGACGTGGCAGCAGGGGTCGGGGCACTTGCGCGGGCCGGGGCATCATTCGACTCACCCACCGGTGGCAGCATCGGGGTCTGCGTCGTCGCCGTCCTGTCTGACACTCGGCATGCAGCTCTCCCTTCATAGGCCCGAACCGCCGCGGTCAGCTCCTGCAGTTCCATCCGTTCCTCCCGAATCTGCTCCACGACCCGGGTCTCCAGCCGGTTGCAAAACTGGGCCAGCTCTCGGTACCACCAGGCAGCGGAGCCTGGTTCTGGGTTCCTGCGGTCAGACGCCATTTCTTCTGCGCCGTCTTCTGCACGGTCTCCCAGCAGTGGACTCTTCGCTGCCTCCTGTAACAAGCTGTCCAGTTTCTGCTCTGCCTCTTTCAGCAGCTCCTCTCCCAGCAGCAGGCTTGTGGCTTCCTTTCCTTCCCGCCGTCTCTCGACGCTTCCACTCTCATAGCTGGCAAGGTCAGAACTCTGCAGGGGATCTCTGGGTAGCCACACCTCTTCGTGGGCGGTAACTTCTTCCAGCGCGGGCTGCTGTTGTTTTTCAGCGCGCTTTTCATGGTGGCAATATGGCGGCGCTTCCAATTTTTCAAGCGGACCGCCCAGGCACATGGTCACCTGTCTGAACAGGTCTAGTCCTTATCCTGTTCGTGACGCCAGATGTGAAGCCCCGCCGGTGCTGTATCAGTGCATACCTTCAGGGACTCCACGTAGCTGGTGCTGGTCACAGGTAGGGAATCTTCAGTTTTGATCGTGACGCCACTCTCAGATTTGCGGTCAGAGGGGACCGCCACTGCAGATTAGGAGGCACCTGGGGCTGATGGTGGGTGCAGTCGGGTGTAGTAGCCTCCTGAGAGTGAGGCAAGCCCCAGGGCCCTTTGTAAAGCTGTAGTACCACAAGTCGCAGAATGACCACACACAGGCAGAGTGTCTTTCAGGGTTTTTACTCACTTCAGGTGGCAGGGTGAGTAACCCGGGCGTAGCAGGGATGAACCAGGTGGGAACCAGGTATCCTTCCGGCTGACTGTATGAGGGTGACTACAAACTCGCCTTCCTTAGCCCTTGGTGGTTTGGGGTGACCCCGACTTTGAGTCCCTATGGGGGTCACCCAGGGAAGATGCTCCAAGCCTCTCTCCCCTTCTTGTTTTGCCGTGTGCTTGTTCCCCGGGCCAGGCCACTCCAGCCTCTTGCCTCCTGTGACCTATGGGCCCTACTTGCGGTTACGTGGCTGCGGCTTTTGGTTGTTGTGGTGTGGGCTGTAAGAGCCCCACACCGGCAGGTTTAGCAGGGAAAGGTGAATCTATCCTCGCTTCGGGATCTGCCGCCCGGTTGGGCCTGGTGCTCTCTAGAAGTCTCCGTACTTCCCACTCCGTGCACTCTCTAGCTGAAGCTGGCTTTCAGGCAGCACTTCTAGTTGACCGTTCTCCCCCGTCTGTAGTCACTGCGCGGGCGCTGTTAGACAGCATCTGCCCCACAGGTCTGCTCCTCACCGAGCCCTCTGGAGTTCTCTGCTCTAACTGACTCACTGCTCCTCCTCTCCTGTTCTTGCCTACGCCACCTAGCAACCAGACTCTCCACCACACCCCTTGAGAGGAGATGGAGGCTTTTTAACCCCCTGCCACTATTCCAGTGGAGGTATAGGCTTTGCCCCCTCCTGGGATCCCCAGGGGTCCTCTCATGGGTACATGTGTGAGACCTGATCACTATGCGCCTGTGTTCCACACCCCTGTCAGCCTTCTGGATTACCTGTATTGTACTGTCCCCAGCATGGGTGCAGTACTCAGTGGTGCCTGACCAGGTCAGGGGCGCCACAAAAGTGCCCTTTTCTTAAGGAAACACTGGAGCCTCTGCAAGAAACTCGCACCCGCATTTTTGCTGCGAATTTATTGCGGATTTACCGCGGATTTTCCGCAGGTTGGTCCCCGCAGATTTTTAACCTTATCTATGGTAAAAACTTCAGGTACCTGCGGAAAAGAAGTGACATGCTCATTAATTCTGCAGCGGAAAATCCGCGAGTAAATCCACGGAATGAACAAGCAATACATGGCTAGTTAATACTCTGAGGGAAAAACACAGAAAATTCCCTCAGGAGGGGTGCCAACTTCCAAACAAAACATGTTAGACAATGAGAAAGGAAGAGAGGAGGCACTGAAATATGCAAAATTAGTAATTTATTAGACATCAAAAGACATAAATACTACAAGTAGAAAAAATCATCAGTAAAAAATTATGATGGTTTTTGCATGAAAATGTGAAATAATGAAGCCACAGGGGGTAGGTGGGAACATAGGATTATACCGAGAACACAATGATGAACCTACAGCCACCAAACCTGAACCATGCCAGGAGAACAGCTGAAGGGCTAGTCGTGGATCGGAGAGGTGTATAGTTATCACAGGGATAAAAGGATAAGTAATCCCTGGAAGGGTAAATTAGAACCTTTAAATGGCAATAGTGACACATTTATTAAGATACACCGCCGAGCCATGAGCCAGCCCTGGAGCCATCCAGAAATGAAAAGTAGCCGTGGAACATGGAGGTGAGGCCGCAAAAAACTCAACTAAAGCAACCCACACAAAAGTGAAGTGAGGGCTGTCACTAATGGGCATATGTAGTCGTAAAGCACAAGAGTGAGGCTGTAATAGAATAAGGTATATAAAACATGACCGATCTATAAATGCCCATAAGGGACGCTCGAGCCACTGAATGAATAGTCGTGGATTGAGAGGTATGTGTGAACATGGGGCACAAATGAGACTATAGTAAAAATCTTGATAGTATAGCCCATAGGGTACACACTACCAATCATGTAGTCGTGGATTGAGAGGGTTGCAAAAAATGGAATATATGGAGTAACAGCGGCCCACCAAGTAGTCTATAGGAAACTGTTTCTGGTATGAAAGTGAGTGAATAGAAGTAAAGAACAATGGCGCCAGTGCCGAACACAGCAGCAATCAGGAGTAACTACCCCATATGCATAGACCTGTGAAGACAGGAAAAGCTAGGGGCAAAGAATAATAACATGCTGCTGCGTTGGGCAGTGGCGTGACGTAAAAGGTGAGAAAAGAATGACAAGGAAGTGAAAAGGAAAAAACAGTGAATGAGTAAGAGATACCAGAAAGGTTACCTAATGACTGGCTGGACGGGAAGGTGGAGAGGAGACTTCCTTCAACGACCGTTTCGCTTCAGGCGCTTTTTCAAGAAGATGGTGTATGTAGGAGTGCCGGCGCCATATAAGCAGTCCGGCACAGGTGTATTGGATCATGATGGATTTTAGATCGCTAGTGCGCATGCGTCGGCGGCGGAGGCCAGAGACCGAAGCACAACAAAGAATCACCATACAGAGGGCGCATGCGCGGGAGGACGGACGTCTCCACAACTCACGCGCATGCGCCCCAGGCAATCAGTGTCACGCAATCGACCCCCGGCAGTCAGCCTGCCGACAGACGTGCGCGATCAAACCAGTAAGGGAAGATGAGTATTTTGCATGTAAAAATGACTAACATAGAGGGCCAGAAACAACATTAGAAAGCTGGATGCACCATATGAAACAAAAATGATGGCCACAGCAGTCGAGGATGGATCCAATCTTTATGAAGTTTCAGGGATCCACCAATGAGAGGAAAAAGGATGAGGAAATCCTAGGGACATCATGGCCACAATATAGATAAAAGCAGGGAATACCTAAAAATAAAACATATGCAAAAATGGTAGAAGAGAAATTAGCATGAAACAAAGAAAAATTAAAAACAACATAAAAACAACAATTGTGTTCACTGAGGTGATGGAACAAGAGGTCAAAGAAGACCATATAATAAGAAGGGGAAAAATATAATCAATGTAGGTACATAAAAGGACTACAATTTTCCCCTTAAAAAAGGGGGTATTGTTACCCCCTCTTGTTTGAGGATCCAATAAGGGCAGTTCAGGGATACGCATTAGGTGGAGAGAAGGGGGGAAAAAAAAAAAAAAAAATTTTTTTTTTTTTTTTTTTTTTTTTTTCCCCCTTCTCTCCACCTAATGCGTATCCCTGAACTGCCCTTATTGGATCCTCAAACAAGAGGGGGTAACAATACCCCCTTTTTTAAGGGGAAAATTGTAGTCCTTTTATGTACCTACATTGATTATATTTTTCCCCTTCTTATTATATGGTCTTCTTTGACCTCTTGTTCCATCACCTCAGTGAACACAATTGTTGTTTTTATGTTGTTTTTAATTTTTCTTTGTTTCATGCTAATTTCTCTTCTACCATTTTTGCATATGTTTTATTTTTAGGTATTCCCTGCTTTTATCTATATTGTGGCCATGATGTCCCTAGGATTTCCTCATCCTTTTTCCTCTCATTGGTGGATCCCTGAAACTTCATAAAGATTGGATCCATCCTCGACTGCTGTGGCCATCATTTTTGTTTCATATGGTGCATCCAGCTTTCTAATGTTGTTTCTGGCCCTCTATGTTAGTCATTTTTACATGCAAAATACTCATCTTCCCTTACTGGTTTGATCGCGCACGTCTGTCGGCAGGCTGACTGCCGGGGGTCGATTGCGTGACACTGATTGCCTGGGGCGCATGCGCGTGAGTTGTGGAGACGTCCGTCCTCCCGCGCATGCGCCCTCTGTATGGTGATTCTTTGTTGTGCTTCGGTCTCTGGCCTCCGCCGCCGACGCATGCGCACTAGCGATCTAAAATCCATCATGATCCAATACACCTGTGCCGGACTGCTTATATGGCGCCGGCACTCCTACATACACCATCTTCTTGAAAAAGCGCCTGAAGCGAAACGGTCGTTGAAGGAAGTCTCCTCTCCACCTTCCCGTCCAGCCAGTCATTAGGTAACCTTTCTGGTATCTCTTACTCATTCACTGTTTTTTCCTTTTCACTTCCTTGTCATTCTTTTCTCACCTTTTACGTCACGCCACTGCCCAACGCAGCAGCATGTTATTATTCTTTGCCCCTAGCTTTTCCTGTCTTCACAGGTCTATGCATATGGGGTAGTTACTCCTGATTGCTGCTGTGTTCGGCACTGGCGCCATTGTTCTTTACTTCTATTCACTCACTTTCATACCAGAAACAGTTTCCTATAGACTACTTGGTGGGCCGCTGTTACTCCATATATTCCATTTTTTGCAACCCTCTCAATCCACGACTACATGATTGGTAGTGTGTACCCTATGGGCTATACTATCAAGATTTTTACTATAGTCTCATTTGTGCCCCATGTTCACACATACCTCTCAATCCACGACTATTCATTTAGTGGCTCGAGCGTCCCTTATGGGCATTTATAGATCGGTCATGTTTTATATACCTTATTCTATTACAGCCTCACTCTTGTGCTTTACGACTACATATGCCCATTAGTGACAGCCCTCACTTCACTTTTGTGTGGGTTGCTTTAGTTGAGTTTTTTGCGGCCTCACCTCCATGTTCCACGGCTACTTTTCATTTCTGGATGGCTCCAGGGCTGGCTCATGGCTCGGCGGTGTATCTTAATAAATGTGTCACTATTGCCATTTAAAGGTTCTAATTTACCCTTCCAGGGATTACTTATCCTTTTATCCCTGTGATAACTATACACCTCTCCGATCCACGACTAGCCCTTCAGCTGTTCTCCTGGCATGGTTCAGGTTTGGTGGCTGTAGGTTCATCATTGTGTTCTCGGTATAATCCTATGTTCCCACCTACCCCCTGTGGCTTCATTATTTCACATTTTCATGCAAAAACCATCATAATTTTTTACTGATGATTTTTTCTACTTGTAGTATTTATGTCTTTTGATGTCTAATAAATTACCAATTTTGCATATTTCAGTGCCTCCTCTCTTCCTTTCTCATTGTCTAACGAGTAAATCCACGGGTATAAAAAAAACCCGCAGTGTGCGCACAGCATTTTTTAAAACCCATAGGATTTGCTGGGGAATGACTGCAGCAATGTTATACACATTTTCTGCAGCAAATCCGCGAATAAATCCGCAGCGTGCGCACAGGGCCTTACAGTGGCTACTTAACCATAGGGTGCCACATATACAGACAATACTGTCTCCAAAAAGACTGTGCCCAGGATAGTTTCTTAAATAAAAACTAAATGAAAAAATACATATTTACAAACAAATACACAAATTTTAATGATTTTTTATAGACGTGCATGTAACGTGACTAACGAGACCTTTCCTCTCCGGATTCCTCCTGCCTCGTATGTGCGGCGGTTGTATCTGGCACCGGTGCCGTCTTGTAGGCCCGGGCTGAGCATACATTACATACGTTACATACGCTCCGTCTTTATCTATTTTACAAGCAGGCCATAAAACATTACATAAACTTTTAAAAGTGGAAGCGCTGTATCCACGTGAAGGAGAGGTTTATAAACATCTCCCTGCTCGTAAAGTTTATAGCGCGGATCCTCTACACAAGATACTGGTTCTTAATGGTAATTAATACGAAATGTGAGCGTTGACTCCATTATCCAAGCTACAGAGGTCAATTGAAAGCCGCGCGGCCCCCGTAGAGTATTTAGGGCTGACGCTACAAATTATCTGTCCAGTCTTACATGGATGAATCTACATGTTCTACTGACTTTTATCTAGACTTTAGCAAACTGTATCGCCTAATGTAATTTATATAAATTTACCATATAAAGGGGATGTCCACCTTGGGTGACTTTTTTTTCCCCTTAAATGTATGCATTAGTAGTTAAAAATAATTTTCTCAGTTCGGTTTCCATAAAAAAAATTTGCACCAATTTTTGGCTTTTCCTTCCTGGCACATTATATAGTCATAAATCAGATGAGAGGAGCTTAAACTCCGCCCCCCCCAAAAAAAACCCCAAAACGTAACAAAATCTCCTGCTGAACTATCAGAATGAACTCGCTGATGGATTCTTTGATTACTTATTTTTTTAGCTTGCAATACACAATGGAACACAAAGGATACAGAAAGCAAACGATGCAATATTTAGAATTCGATTTGCAGAAATTGTTGGTTTTATTTTTAGCAAAAATACAAGTATTTAAGTAAAAAACGTCTTCAGAGGTGGACCACCCTTATAAAATACAAGGAAAAAAAATAAGCTACCTACTGCCGCCGACACCGATGATACTTGTCTGACGCATACAGCAAGTGATGGTTTAGGGTATGTGCGCACGTTGCTTTTTACCTGCTTTTTACCTGCTTTTTTGCTGCTTTTTCTTCTGCGCTGTTTAATGCCAAAATGGATGTGTTCTTCTATTCAAGCAAAGTCTATGGGAATTTGGGTTTCTTGTTCACACTATGTTGTTCAAAATGCTGCCTTTTTGTGGCCGAACTTTGGTCAAAAACTCAGCTTTGCAGTGCAAAACCCAAATGGCAAAAACAATTGACATGTTGCTTCTTTGAAAAGCTGAGTTTTTGACCAAAGTTCTGCCACAAAAAGGCAGCATTTTGAACAACATAGTGTGAACAAGAAACCCAAATTCCCATAGACTTTGCTTGAATAGAAGAACACATCCATTTTGGCATTAAACAGCGCAGAAGAAAAAGCAGCAAAAAAGCAGGTAAAAAGCAACGTGCGCACATACCCTTAGGCAGTTTTTTTCCCTTTGCAGGGAGAGTCAAAGAAGGGCTGCTGATATGTCTTTGGCTTTGTGATCTTTTTTGTTTTTTTTATGGTAACGAATGTTACATTACATGAAAGCCTTATATGTCTAATATGTTTTCAAAATTTTGTGTTTGTTGCTTATGGCAACAGTGTTCTACGTTTGCAGGAAAACAACAAGGCAGAGTCTAATGCGATATTCACAGCAACTGAGAGCAGAGGATGATAAAATTCATGTTTCTGCAAGGAAATTCCACGAAGGATATTCATGGTGATATGTCGCAGACATTGGGGGATCAATGCCCTTCATATTCCACAGTTAACAACTGGGTTGCCAAATTTAAAACTGGCCACTTCAGCCCCAATGATGAGGAACGTCCTGGACGACCGAGAGTGGTTGATGTTCCGGAGATCGTCGATGCTGTGCACAACCTCATACTGGAGAATCCACGAATTTCAGCTAAAGCAATAGCAGACATCATTGCGATTTCCCGTGAACGTGTTTGTGTCATTATCCATGAATATTTAGACATGAGGAAGCGATCTGCAAAGTGGGTCCCCAAATGTTTGACAACAGATCAGAGAAGCATGCGAGTGAAAACTTCCCGGGCCATTTGTCAGCGTTTCCGGACTGATAAGAACTTCCTGGAGCGACTGGTCACTATAAATGAGACCTGGATTTATTTGTATGACCCTGAAAACAAGGTGCAATCAAAAGAGTGGAGGCACAGTGGTTCTCCTCATCCAAAGAAATTCAGGGTGCAGAAATCAGTCACTAAGGTGATGGCGTCTGTGTTCTGGGATAAGGAGGGTGTGCTGCTAGTGGACTACCTTCAAAAGGGTTCCACCATCAATGCAAGGTATTACATTGAACTTTTGAACCAATTGAAGGCAGCTCTGAAGGATAAAAGGCGCGGCAAGCTGTCCAAAGGAATCATGTTCCTGCAAGACAACGCCTCTGCTCACACTGCACAAGCGACCACGGCAAAACTGGCAGAGCCGGGCTTCCAGCTGTTGACCACCCACCTTATTCACCAGATCTAGCTCCCTCCGACTATCATTTGTTTCCAAACCTGAAGAAACACCTCAAGGTACCAATTTTCACACCCTTTCTGATGCCATGGCTGCTACAGATGCCTGGTTAGAGGAACAATCAAAATCCTTCTTTTTGCTAGGCTTGCAGAACTTAGAATACCGATGTAAGAAGTGTGTTGTCATCAGTGGAGAGTATGTGAAATAAATGTAAAGTTTCATCATCCTATCTCGTTTCTTTCTGGGTAAAGCCAAAGACTTATCAGCAGCCCCTCATCTCCTTCCTCATCTCTGTCTATCACCCTACCCGCGCTCTCCATTCTGTAACTAATCTATAGCTAACATCCTTCACAATCTGAACCTCCCACTTTGGTCTCCAAGACTTCTCTTGTGCTGTGCAAGTTTTCTGGAATGCTCTACACCAGACGATCAAATTAATACCTAGATCCCACATTTTAAGTGTGCTTTAAAAACACATCTCTTTAGACAGGCCTATCACCTCAACTCGCTAATCTAATTCTCCCCTGCTCCATCTTTCTAAATTTTCCTCACAGTCTGGTCCCTCTTATTCATCCTCCGTGCACCCAATGACACCTGGTAACTACACTTTGACCAATACTGGCTGATGACCGGATCATGCAGCTTTATTTGAAAAACATTATTTATGTCACATGACTAACCCCTTCTAAATATTGTCCCCCTCCTCCCCCATTTCCTCATAGGTTGTAAGCAGGACCCTCACTCCTCCTGTAACTGTTGACGTGTTACTCTGTATTGTGATTATTGTCTGTACATGTCCCGGCTTAATTGTACAATGCTGCGGAATATGTTGGTGCCATATAATTTATTATAATTATTATTATGATGGGACTGTTGGATTTTGACCTGCCCAATCCTTTTGTTCTGGAGAAACGCTACCACCATATTTTCTGGCAGTGGCGTACTCCTCTCTCCCCATTCATGAGACATGAGCTGGCAGATAGCTAATGTTCATTGGCCAACCTAACAGCCTTTAGTTACAGTACAGTGTCTGGTGTTTGGTATGATACTTCCCAGAATGAAAATCTCTGTGTAACTACTGAGCTTACAAGTAATTTGGGGAACTTCAGCTTTAAAATTTACAATATTGTGAGTGCAGCTCTGGAGTATAATACAGAAGGTAATGCAGGATCAGTAATGTATGTACACAGTGACTGCACCAGCAGAATAGTGAGTGCAGCTCTGGAGTATAATACAGGATATAACTCAGGATCAGTACAGGATAAGTAATGTAATGTATGTACACAATGACTGCACCAGCAGAATAGTGAGTGCAGCTCTGGAGTATCATACAGGATGTAACTCAGGATCAGTGCAGGATAAGTGATGTAATGTATGTACACAGGGACTGCACCAGCAGAATAGTGAGTGCAGCTCTGGAGTATAATAAAGGATAAGTAACGTAATGTATGTACACAGTGACTGCACCAGCAGAATAGTGAGTGCAGCTCTGGAGTATAATACAGGATATAACTCAGGATCAGTACAGGATAAGTAATGTAATGTATGTACACAATGACTGCACCAGCAGAATAGTGAGTGCAGCTCTGGAGTATCATACAGGATGTAACTCAGGATCAGTGCAGGATAAGTGATGTAATGTATGTACACAGGGACTGCACCAGCAGAATAGTGAGTGCAGCTCTGGAGTATAATAAAGGATAAGTAACGTAATGTATGTACACAGTGACTGCACCATTAAAATAGTGAGTGCAGCTCTGGAGTATAACACAAGAGGTAACTCAGGATCAGTACAGGATAAGTAATGTAATGTATGTACACAGTGACTGCACCAGCAGAATAGTGAGTGCAGCTCTGGAGTATAATAAAGGATAAGTAATGTAATGTATGTAAACAGTGACTGCACCATTACAATAGTGAGTGCCGCTCTGGAGTATAACACAAGAGGTAACTCAGGATCAGTGTGGGATAAGTAATGTATGGATACAGGGACTACACCAGTAAAATAGTGAGTGCAGCTCTGGAGTATTATTGAATGTTCTCAGTGAGAGGAACAAAATTAGGAACTGGTGATTATAATTTTGTTCCTCTCACTGTGAACATTCAATAATTTTTCAACTGGCTAACATGGTACCAAAACCTTTTTACTTGCAGCTCTAGAGTATAATCCAGGAGGTAACTCAGGATCAGTACAGGATAAGTAATGTAATGAATGTACACAGGGACTGCACCAGCAGAATAGTGAGTGCAGCTCTGGAGTATTATACAGGATAAATAATGTATGTACACAGTGACTTCACCAGCAGAATAGTGAGTGCAGCTCTGGAGTATTATACAGGATAAATAATGTATGTACACAGTGACTGCACCAACAGAATAGTGAGTGCAGCTCTGGAGGATAATACAGGATACGTATTGTATGAATGATTGTACTTCTAAAATTATGCACAAATATTATTAATTCAAAAAAATGTGCTAATTCTCTGCTCCTTTCCTGTAAAGTGGATTATTTAACTTTCACTGATAATGACATTAGTTCTTCTTCCCATCCAATGTGGTTTTCTTGTAAATACAGCTTGCCTGGAGGCTTCCCCGGCTGACGACTCCCATCAATGCTGGAGTCATTATGGACCTATAACCACTGGAGGGTGTAATGAAATCCCAGCTCTGGATGTGAGCGTCTGTCCAGCATCTGACTCAGCCACTTCTGCCAGACCGAGACAGGTTTGTGAATAATACATTGTGGATGTGTTTGCTCTCCGCACCGGAAAAAGTGGAAAAGATCAAACTCCGCTACGGAGGGTAAACAGGTACTTAACCGGCCCAAACCCAGACGTTTTTTTTCCAAAAATGTATTTTCGTTCCTTTGGAATGTCTAAGAGGACGTACAGTGTTACCGAGCGGCCAGAACACAGGTCGCCTGTGTGGACTGGCACTCGCACTTACTGGGTCAAACTTATTTTTAAATCCTTCTGAAAGGCAAGAAAAAAAGTTACACAAGAGCCCAAAGTCATCGATTTTACCTTGGGTGGTGCCCGTCATGGAGGGACCTGGGCCGACATCTGAACCACATGTGATGTGGGTGAAGGAGGTAGAAAAATAATCATGGCTATACTTCAGAAACACTCTGAAAGCAAAGGAGGCACCATAGTTAAAAAACAGCCCTCTTAGGTGCCAGTTCACACCACCCTATCTGGTAGTTTTTGTATTAATAAATATAATTAGGGGCGATAGGGGCGAGAATGGAGGAAATATTTCTGGAACAAACTGACAAGTTCCTTCTTATATTTTATAAATTTGGTGTCCTCTAAATAACTCAACACACAGCCACTAATATCAAAATCCCTGAAACTAAAAGTGAGTACACCCCTAAGTGAACATGTCAAAATTGTGCCCAATTAGCCATTTTCCCTCCCTGGTGTCATGTGACTCATTAGTGTTACAAGGTCTCAGGTGTGAATGGGGAGCGGGGGTGTTATATTTGGTGTTATCCCTCACACACTCTCTCATACTGGTCACTGGAAGTTCAACATGGCTCCTCATGGCAAAGAATTCTCTGAGGAGCTGATAAAGAATTGTTGCTCGACATAAAGATGGTGGAGGCATAAGAAGATTGTCAACACCCTGACACTGAGCTACAGCACGGTGGCCAAGACCATACAGCAGTTTAACAAGACAGGATTCACTCAGAAGAGGCCTCGCCATGGTCGACCAAAGAAGCACAAGCTCAGCATGATATCCAGAGGTCAACTTTTCAGAATAGACGTATGAGTGCTGCCTGCATTGCTGCAGAGGTTACAGGGGTGGGTTGGTCTGCTTCTCAGTGCTCAGACAATATTCTGCACACTGCCTCACATTGCTCTGCATGGTTTTCATCCCAGAAGGAAGCCTTTTCTAAAGATGATGCACAAGAAAGCTCACAAATAGTTTGCTGATGACAAGCAGACTAAGGACATGGATTACTGGAACCATGTCCTGTGGTCTGATGAGATTAAGATAAACTTATTTGGTTCAGATGGTGTCAAACGTGTGTGGCGGCAACCACCTGAGGAGTACAACGACAAATGTGTCATGCCTACAGTCAGGCAGGGTGGTGGGAGGTCATGGTTTGGAGCTGCACAAGTGCTGCTGGATGTGTGGGCTACAGTTCATTGACGGAACCATGAATGCCAACATTTACTGTGACATACTGAAGAACAGCATGATCCCCTCCATTCATATTTCAACATGATGTAAAGGTGCTAGACCGGCCAAGCGTCTCCAGACCTAAACCCTATGGAGCATCTGTGGGGCACCCTCAAACGGAAGGTGGAGGAGCGCAAGGTCTGTAACATCCACCAGCTCCGTGATGTTATCATGGAAGATGAAACAAGATCCAGCAGCTCCTGTGAAGATCTAGTGCCCTTCATGCTCCAGAGAGTTAGGGCAGAGCTGGAAAATAATGACGGCCACACAAGATATTCACACTTTGGGTACAACTTGCCCATATTCACTTAGGGGTGTACTCATTTTTGTTTCCAGCAGTTTAGACATTAATGGCTGTGTGTTGTGTTAATTATAGGACACCGAATTTACCCTGTTATACAAGCTGCGCACTGACACTGTACATTGCATCACAGGGTCAGAGCTTCAGTGTTGCCCCATGAAAAGATAAAATATTTACAAGAATGTGAGGGGTGTACTTACTTTTGTGCTATACTGTATTTATATCTACATATATGAAACTCTTCTCTGTATGCCTTAGATCACCCATGACCCTGTTTTCCTTCTCGCCATCCTCTGTATGTGGCTGTAAGATTAATGTCTGCAGCAGGAGCCTCTCCCCTATCTGCAGGAGGTCAAAAGAATGCTAAATCCCATACCTTGGCTAAAGAATGGTATGAGGATCCAGCCCGTCACCAGATGATGAAGTTTGTCCCTTTGATCGGGAGGGGGGGTAGCTATAGTAGATGCATAGATGCAGGGGTTGCAGTCGCACCCCTTGACTCATATAAGAGGATCAGTACAAGGACGCAACAAACTTCAAGATATAGCCCTACTCTGATCCTCGTCCAGAGGTAGAAAACAAGAATATGTGATCCATATCTGTAAATATCTACTATATAGTATCTATTTTGGGTTTACTCTCCTGCTGACAATTTCACTCTTCTTTCCCCCACATCGTGCCGTTTCTTAATGGAAACTTAATGGAAATGTTTGCTAGGCGTTCTCAGCCGCATTCTGAAAATAAAAGCCTCTGCTGGACCCTCCAATATGACTGCAGTACGATAAGACTTATCTTTACTAAAGCACCACTTCAGCATTTGTTTGTTTTTCAGCACTGGAGTGCCACTTTACCTCTAAGCCCCCGTCATATATTCAGCTTCCGGTGTCTTCACTTTTTTATCAACGGTCCCGCGGCATCAATTTGTGACTGTAACTTCTGACTGGTCAGAAGTAAGAAGTTAGATCAAAAATGCTCAAAGCAAGGCGTTAAGAGCCAGAATGTTTTGTAATATTGTACTATCAAGGTCCATTTTTAATATCCTACATAGTTTGGTGTTGTCAGCAAAGACTGACCCTATACCCTCAATCCCATCCACAAGGTAGTTAATAAGAGATTAAAAAGAATTGGTCCTAGCACAGATCCCTGCAGTCCCCACTGCTACCAGTACAGAAGTAAGACGTTATTCAACAAGTGCTCAAAGCAAGTCTATAAGAGCCAGAATGTTTTGTAATATTGTACTATCAAGGTCCATTTTTAATATCCTACATAGTTTGGTGTTGTCAGCAAAGCCTGATCCTATACCCTCAATCCCATCCACAAGGTAGTTAATAAGAGATTAAAAAGAATCGGTCCTAGCACAAATCCTTGTGGTCCTCACTGTTCCCAGTGCAGAAGTAAGAAGTTATT
This sequence comes from Anomaloglossus baeobatrachus, assembly GCF_048569485.1. Taxonomy (NCBI): domain Eukaryota; kingdom Metazoa; phylum Chordata; class Amphibia; order Anura; family Aromobatidae; genus Anomaloglossus; species Anomaloglossus baeobatrachus. Next base: position 37,639,540 of record NC_134357.1, on the reverse strand, counting down.
CAACAAGTGCTCAAAGCAAGTCTATAAGAGCCAGAATGTTTTGTAATATTGTACTATCAAGGTCCATTTTTAATATCCTACATAGTTTGGTGTTGTCAGCAAAGACTGACCCTATACCCTCAATCCCATCCACAAGGTCGTTAATAATGAGATTAAAAAGAATCGGTCCTAGCACAGTACCTGCGGTTCTCACTGCTCCCAGTACAGAAGTAAGAAGTTATGTAACAAGTGCTTAAAGCAAGTCCATGAAGGCCAGAATGAGGCCTCCATAGACTTGTATTGAGTTGTCACCTCCGGTGCTTCCATGAAACAGTGGAGCTGCCAGCAGGTCACAAATTGCTGGAGACCAACGGAAGAGGCAGCAATAACAGATGAAGATGGTGACAGGTGAGTATAAGATTGGGGTGAGCGAGTTTACATATAAAGAACCACTCTAGTGGTGCATAAAAAAAAACACTGGAATGGTGCTTTAAGAAATAAAGTGTAGCTACAGTGACTTGGTTCTATAGGATGTAAAATGACACAAGTCCATCAAGTTCAACTTTTCTCATGCAATTATCTATCCTTAGATTATTTATAACCTGCAATGCCAGCCCTTTTTTTAAAAGCTGTTCTAGTATCTGCCATTACTACCTCTTGTGGTAGGGCATTCCACAGTCTGACTGCTCTAACTGTAAAGAACCCTTTCCTATTTAGCTGTCGGAATCGCTTTTCTTCCACTCGCAGTGAGTGCCCCCTGGTCCTTAGTATTGTCTTTGGAAGGAATAAGTCATGTGCCAGTCCTTTATATTGACCACACATGTATTTATTCATATAAATGAGATCTCCTCTGAGACGTCTTTTTGTAAGACAAATTAAGCCCAGCTTTTCCAACCTCTCATCATTTGGGCGGCCTCTATTCTTTGTAATAATCTAGTTGCCACCTTTGAACTGACTCTAACTTCTGAATGTCCATTTTAAAATGTGGAGCCCAAAACTGGATCCCATATTCCAGATGTGGCCTTACAAGTGATTTATAGAGGGGCAACAATACGTTGGGATCACGGGATTGAATCTGTTTATCCACCCTAAAATCTTGTTTCCTTTAGCAGCTGCTGCCTGACATTGAGTGCTGCTTCTCAGCTTACTTGTAACCATAATACCCAAGTCTTTCTCCTGTTCTGTAGTCTCGAGCAGATCATAGGTTCTCTTTGTGGAGACACGGGGCTCAGTGGGTGCTCTCGTCCACTAAAACCCGCCGCCTTTAGAAAGACAGCATGGCTCAGGGCTCATCCCAACTGAACGCCGGCCTCCTTAACCGTGGGCGTAACACTACTCAGACAACACAGGGTGAGGGAACCACAATAATTAGACTTTATTGGATCCCCAACCAATTAACAGCACATAACACATAACCAGCAAAACACACAAATGTAACAGGCAACAGAGTCTCACCCTTCCACTGGCTCACCAGGGATTTAGAATGTCCATGCCTCACAGGTTCCAAGCTGTCTGAGGTCTGCAAAGTCTATAACAGGTGACTGAACTGTCCCAACCTGAGTGTCCTCCTTAGGTAGACCTGGTTTGATGTTAAAATCCTGGCAGCCGGAGTCGAAATCCCTAGGCTGTGGATATGGTCTCCAACCGGGTCCGGAGTCCCTAGATTGAAGCCATAAGATATCCTGATCCTCTAGTCAGCTCCAAAGAGCTTAGACTGGATCCATCAGCATCCATCAACCTTCATTCACCCTGGTGGCTTAAAGAAGTCCCTTTTATAGCCACAGCCTTCCACTTAGATACACTGCGTCCTCATCGATTGGTTGGACAAGATCGCCTCTCCCATTGGATGAATCTCAAGCTGCATAGACAATGATCATTTAAATGATATGGGTAGAAAGACTGAAGATGTACATGTAATCTGGGAGTCACCGACTAGACAATGGCTACTAAGGTAATCACATTAGCAATACACAACTACAATACAATGGTTACTGGAAAAGTCTGGAGAACAATACCTCTGGCTTTCAATGTCTAACACAATTACATTGAGTCAACAAGAGTCTTGTAAAAACAATGAGGGACTTCTCCCCCGTCTATAGACAATCTATCATGCTGTCTGGCTGGATTTTAAGAAACTTTAACCCATGAGAGTCCATGTCGTCACACTCTTCAACCTGAGTAGAGCAAATTTAACTTTATTTGGTGCTGAATGGGTTAAGGGTTCAGTTTAGATTCTGCCAAGATTGCATTTAGCTCTAATCTCAGCTACTGCACTTTAATGCCACTCCCCTTCTTTTTTGAAATTCACTTTTGCCAGTGATAGTTCTTCTATGCTGACTTATCGGGAGAATTTGTCCTTGTGGAAGCCAGTTTATTTGTTGTTTTATTTCCAGGTGTTTGTCTCTCTCCCTGTATTGTCTTTGTGTAATGTGGCCAGAATCCTACTCCACACTGATGAGGGGCAATACCCCGAAAGAGCTGTCTGTTGATGGATACCTGGCCTTGGTATTTCCCTTGCCATATCTTTAAACTTGTCAAAGAGTTGGATATTGACTAAAAGGCCCACTTAATATGGTGGTTATGGTGGTCTCCTAAAAAGAGCCACTACTTGACTAGATCCTTCCCGGAGGGATATCTGGCTAGTTTCTGTGTCGAGACTCCTAACAGAGGCTCCACGGACTTTTTTGATTTGTCTTTGTGTAATAGTAAGACTAGAGTCTGACTGCCCAGCTCACTAGCAAGGGCTAACCCAGGGTCAGAATGGGCATAGGTATGTGATCGCGCACAGGGGGAAGAACCTGTCTAGTAACAATACATAGTGCAGGGTTCAGCTTTAGGTGTGTGTTTAAGGGTCACTCATAGCCCCATCTCCCTATCGCAAGATCCCCTTTTTACCTATTTCCCTTCCTGTGCGCCGCATGCTGGGCATCATCCTGCCTTCGTGTGACATAATCTTGGTATAAAATTGCTCGAAATTTTGCTAAATCTTTTCAAAACTCAAAGTCATGGGCCAGCCCTACCAACGTTTTGAAAATGGGGGAAGAATGTAGCCAAGCACACCTGACAAATTAATCATAATTGGTGTCACAAAAGTGGGGTAAATTTAATACAAAAATGTATGCCAGACACTGACTTGAGCTCATCTCTTCAAGTAGTGCATGACAGTTGAAAATTTACCAAATTCATTAAATAAGCGCATGTCTCTTAATTAATATGGCATATCTTACTCATTAGGATTGCCATAAAAAATAGTCTTAAGTTGATGCCTTTTTTTTTTTTTTTTTTTTGTCATCTAAAATGTTGTGCCAATCCATTTTTTAATATATCTGTACAGCAGACTGAGCTACAGAGATGAGCCTCGGACATACACAGTGGGGAAAACCTATAGAGTAAAGCTGAGACTTTGCTATAGAGGCCAGGATTAGACATAACTGAACACTGTCTTTTAGACCCTTAGGTGCCACAGTCAAGAAAAACGGTGCCATCTAAACGGTTAGACCAGTGTTTCTCAACTCCAGTCCTCAAGACCCACCAACAGATCATCTTTTCAGGTTTTCCTCAATCATGTTTTCAGGATTTCCTTAATGTTGCACAGGTGATGGAATTATTCCCTGTCTAACATTGAGGAAAACCTGAAAACATGATCTGTTGGTGGGTCTTGAGGACTGGAGTTGAGAAACACTGGGTTAGACGGTGGCGGCTGCCCCATGACATGATCTGACCCCATGCTGTCATGACAAGGTATTGGTGCCCTGTGACTGAGTCACTGGACTGCTGATGATGGCGGGGAACAGTGCGATCCCTGCCAGTGCATGTTAGATCACACAGTCAGACTTAAGCCTGCTTTACACGCTGCAATGAATCTTACAATGTGTCGGCGGGGTCACGTCGTAAGTGACGCACATCCGGCATCGTAAGGTACATTGCAGTGTGTGACAGGTACGTGCGATTGCGATTGAACGGTAAAGCGTTCATCGCACGCACATCGTACCTTTCTCTAGAATTGCACGTCAGATTGTTCATCGTACCCGGGGTAGCACACATTGCAGTGTGTGACACCCCGGGAACGAAGAACAGATCTTACCTGCCTCCCGCGGCTCCCGGTCCACAATGCGGATCCCGCGGCTCCCGGTGGGCGGGATGTTTACGTCCTGCTCAGCTCCGCCCCTCTGCTTCTATTAGCCAGCTGCCACGTGACGTCCATGTGACTCTGAACGTCCCTCCCACTCCAGGAAGTGGACGTTCGCCGCCCACAGCGAGGTCGTATGGAAGGTAAGTACGTGTGACGGGGGTTAATCGTTTGTGCGGCACGTTCAACATATTGAACGTGCCACACATACGATGGGGGTGTTGCAAATCGCATACGATATCGTATGCGAAATTGCAACACGTAAAGCAGGTTTTAGACAGCGTGATCTAAGGGGTTAACTGGCAAGGGTGGATCTACAATCAGATCAGCAGACATGTGCTGGGAAAGATGTGGGCTTAGCACGTCAGTCCACATCAAAGGGAGGGAGGTGACCTAGGACGTACAGCACATAAAAATATATATTTTTAAAGAAAGTGTTTTTAATTTCTCTCACTGGGGGATTGCACAAGGAATCCAAGGAACATGCAAAACAAAGTGTGACATTGCTGTTCTTTTTATAATTTCCTTGTCTACAATTATAGATTTTCAGTGCAGGACGTGAACTTCAGTGGTTGATATTAATCAAGCAAAAATCTCCTCTATTTTCAATGGTGCTATGTGAATCTGTGCAGTCTTTGTTGGACTCGTCCTCCCGACATATTGTTTTCCACAGGTCTATTCTGTAAGGGTTTGTGCCCACGATCAGTACTCACTGCGACCTGGACGCAACGGGTCCTGACCTGCGGGTTTGCAAGTCTCCTCCGCAGGATACCGCAGCTGCTCGTACCCACGATCAGGGCTCAGTGCGCTGCGGTCTCTCTCTTGTGTTCTACCTATGGCGGACGCATGCAAACAATTGATATGCTGCGGTCTGGAAACACGCACCGCACGTCTGTGTTTACTGCGGAAAAAACAAGCACAGTGGGCACGGGATTTCTAGAAATCCGGTCCACTGTGCTTGTACTGTGCAACGTAGCATTTTGGACGCAGCTACATCCAAAAGGCTGCAACCACTGATCGTGGGCACGCACCCTAAGATAAATGACATACTGTATTTTTCAGTTTATAAGATGCACCTGATTATAAAATGCATCCCAAATTTAGAGAAAAAAAGGGGTCCGTTTTATAATCCGGTGGTTTCTTACCAGTGAGGGGCAGCAGTGGTGTTGGAGTGGGGTCACAGGAGGCAGGGGTGGTGGTGGAGCAGGCGATACGGAGAGGGCCCAGATACTCGCTGCTGGCGGTGGCACTGTGAGGTAGGAAAACACCAAGAAACTGTCGGCGGTGCAGGCTTCTAAGAAATGGCGCCAGGAGTTGGCGCATGCACAGATTGAGCTATCGTTTCAATGACAAGCCGAGATCTCATCTGCGCACGCGCCACCTCTGGGTGCCATTTTCCTTAAATCCGCTACTGGGAGATCAATGGGCCCGGAGGCGGCGCGTGCACAGATGAGATCTGGAGCCGAGAGCGTAATCTGTGCACGCGCTGGCTCCTGGAGCCTTTGTTTGAAGCCTGCACCGCTGACATGGCCCCTGCCTCGCAGCCCGCAGCACAGTGCCTGCAGCTGCAGGATTGCCCCTGCCTCCCATTAAGCTACATTCAGCTTATAAGACGCACCCATCATTTTCCCCTCAAATTTTTGGAGGAAAAGTGCGTCTTATAATCCGAAAAATATGGTATTTAGATTGACAATCCGGTTGGGTGATGTTTCATTTTGAAAGATTCTCCAGTTCAAAATGTTTTTTTTTCGTTTAACCCTTTCTTCTTTTTGCACTTTGTTCAGGAGGTTATACGGTGTACAATTTTTCCAGGTTTTGTCGGCTAGATACAATTATATTCCGCAAATTGGGGGCCTCTTCTGAATGTTACAACTAGTCTTCTTGGTAAAAAGGGGGTAAACGGGGGCCAATATCTCTCCTCGAAATATGCCAATGTTTGTAATGATCATATGCGATTTATTAAAAATTCCTTCTTCCTTTTTATCGTTTGCTTTTGGAGTAAGACAATCTTCTAGGTGCGAGGTTTTTCGCCCTTTCGTAGACTCTTTTATGACTTTCCAAGGATAATGTTTTTCTTGGAAACCGGAGTGTAGGATGTTCGTTTAAATCTGGAAATCCAATTTTTGACGTAATTCCAGATTTTCAGAAAGCTGCTGTCATCGACGGAGGAAATCTGTCTTCTTCATTATTTGCTCACTTATTGGAGTGACCGGTATGTCTAGGAACTCCATTTGTAAACGTTACGTCACAATTATTGTTTTCGAGTCCTTAGTAACGAGTTTGTGCATCACATTGTAATAACGATCGCTCCCTTCTTACAGGTGATGATTACACCGTTTCGTCCTCAACTATTTATTTGTTTTTCCTTATATATAGCGCCATCATATTCCGCAGCTTTACAGATGTGATCTTCACTGTCCCCATTGGGGCTCACAGTCTAAATGTGTTCGGCGTGTTCCAGCGTGTACGGTTTCCTTAAGACGTCTGTGTATATTGTATTTATTTACACCTGTATAAATTTAAGAAGCTCTAAAATAGATAAACCTTAACAATTCCAAGAAATGAAGGCACACGGGGGAGGATAAATTACAGCTGCTTTCACAATGCATCAGTTTAACACTAAAAGCAGAAATGCGTTATCGCCATAATCAGCAGGATTTCACACCCCAGACTATTTATCAGAATGTAGCTCTTTTAAAGGCGAGTCCAGCAATACCTTTATATGGCCAGTCTGTTCCTCCATTACTGAGAAATCAGTGTTTGAATTTATATGCTACTTGTTGATCTGAAGCCTCCGTCACTCCAGCTCTATTCACTCACCACTGCCACTGCTGACTCGCCCACCCCAGGGCTATGGGACACCCGGTGCCGGGCCGGACTAGTCCGGGGGACGTCAGTGGTGGCTGGGCCCGACTCCGTGGCCCTGGTGGGTGTCAATTAAAGTGGATATTGAATAAACTTTATGGTTGTCGTGACGCCACCTGTGGTTTGCGGCTATTAAGCCGCCGCTGCTGTATGGGGCCTCCGGGGCTGATGGTATGGTAGCTTGGGTGGTCCTGCTCCCCACAGGTGGAGCGGTACCCGGGGGCAACAGTTGGTGCTCGTGAGAGGCTATGGTGTGATGTGTGAATAATACGGTGCAGGGCCGACAGGCAGTGAAAGAAACAGGCACAAACAGTAGTTTCTTTACCTTCTCCTCTTTTACTGTGCAAACGGTTAGTCCTGGGAGACTGTTACAGGTGGTAGAGGGCTCTGGCCGGCCTGGAAGTAACTGAGGTATCTTTTTGGCCAGATGAGTATGAGACCTACTCCTGTTCTTTCTTTACTGTTATAGGACCCTGCTCTCTGGATTGGCAATGGCCCTCTTGCTGCTGGGACCGGTGGTACGTCCCTCTCCCTGTGTGGTAGGCTGCGCAGGCCCTCTCTGGTGCTTCTCTGCTGGAGTCCACACCGGGCCCTTGGGATGCAGCTGTACCTTCAGATTGCTTCTGGGCCAGGGGGCTTGCAGCTCTCCTGCCCTTCGGATTCGGCTACCAGGGAGTATTTTACACCCTGGCAACCACAGACTCCGATGTCCGAGTCTCTTCTGTGCCTCTCTGCTCCTCCTGCTTCACTGGGCCAAGCTACTCCAGCTCCAGGCCCCAGTTCGCAGGACAACACTACTCTGCGTCTGCTTGCTATGACTTCTCTCTACAGACTGACTGCTAACTCCTCCCTCAGGTCAGACTTAAGGAATGCTCCCTGGAACTCCAGGTTCAGAGCTCCCCCTGCTGGCCTGAGGGAGAAACTGCGTTGGATGTAAACTTACTGGCCAATAGACCTCCCAATTACCTCCAGGCTCAGCATCACCCTTGGAGGGGCAATGCTGTTGTGGCGACCAGGTCCTGGGGCGCCACACTGCCTCCTGCTTCACTGATCACTCTTTTATCTAAGGTCACACAGCTAATGGCTGGCAGTCAAGCAGGAAGAAGTATTGCTGGCTGGGGAATAGAGCTGGAGTGACAGAGGCTCCAGATCTACCTATAGCTCTTCAGCCTCATTTGCATACAAATTAAAATTCTGATTTCTCAGTAATGGAAGAATGGACTAACCATGTAAAAATATTGCAAGACTTGTCTGTGAAAGAGCTTATGCGCATATAAATAGTTTGGGGGAGGCTGGCGAAATCCTGCTGACCATTTCCCTTTAATACATCATTATGTGTGTTAACCCATGCTGATTCATGTAGAACCGCTGTGTAGTGGAGTCCGGACAGGCCAGGAAAATTCAGGCAATGTCGTGTTAGTGACAGAAAGTGGTGACTGGAAGAGAGCCCATTCGCTGGCCCTCAGACTATGCATACCCTAGGCTATCCCTCAACCCAGAGGTATACTTGAAGGTAGCGAGGTCTAAGCCCCCAGTGTCTCCTTATCTCCTGTTCTTGACCCTGATGGTAAGACCCCCACCACAACACACCACCCAAGGGGAAGGGCTAGGACAGAAGTCAAAAACCCCACCAACCAATACAGACAAATAGGGGTAATGACAAGACTTACGCACACCTAAAACCAACACCAGGGAACTACAAAAGGTGTACAGTGAGGGGCAACAAAGCAAAGGAGAAAGTAACAAAACTGCCTAACTGGCAGACGACAAAAACAACGTCCTCACAACTCCAGGCCTAGCTCCAGATTGAACTGAATAACCGGCACCCTCTGTAGCAAACAGAGGGTTTTTATCCAGACTGGAAGTGGTCATCAGAGAAATCATCTGGGCAGGGTTAATGAGCTACCTGCTATCAAGGAGAACTAACATTAACCCTGTGACTGCCAAAATAAAAACACACATTTAATGTGTATGGCCTCAGATGATAAACGTACGTCTAACCCTGAGCCTGTCATTAATCTCAAAAAGAGAAGATCGTGACAGTCAAATGTAAAGCAAACAATACAGTAAAAGAAGAGGCAATGGAGAGTTACTTCCCTTGGACTAATATGTAATGCGCTATCATGTGTGGAGTAAAATCCTATAATCTGACATCACAAGGCTTTAGATTTTGGAAAATTCTCAAACATTGTATCTACAGCATACTTGTTCGCTGTCCCTTAAGCATCCTTGTGAAAATTGGATTCCTAGAAGAGCAATAGAGTCTCCAGGGTGATAGGTCCTGACTCCTGTCCTGACCAAATACTCAACTGTCCTGATTTCTGCAGTCTTCACCCAACCGGCCATTGTTGCCGACTACATTATGACAAGCAGAGAGAACTGCAGGAAGGAGGGGCAGTATGTGCAAGTAATTGCCTGAGTCTGTATTTGTTTAAGGGGTCTAGAGTAGAATGTATTTATAAAGGAGGTAAGACCAGGGGTCTGGATTTATTTGTGGCTATAGTTTGACTGGGGCCTAGTTTTGTTAGGTAATTCCTGTCTGGATTGTTTCTTTATGGGGGGCTGATCAGTCTTGATTTAGAGTTGTGGTCTGTTCAGGTGGTGTTCTGAAAGGTCTGTATTGATGTAAAGGCCCTGAGTCCTGCCTCAGCAGTGGTCTTCAAAGAATCTGAATTAATTTAGGGGTTTTTGTTTGGGGTTTGGATTTTGGGAATAAAATGGGGGGACTGGAGTTTTTTAGGGGGTCATCTTCAAGGTTTGTATTTCTTGAAGGGGCCTAGGGTACGTAGTTATTTAAAAGGCCTGGTTTAAGGTCTAAATTTGGGGTTTGGTGTTGGTATTTATTTAGGGTGTGAGCCTGGGTCTATAGTCATTTTCAGGTCTGGTCCAGGGCATGCATTTGTATTTGTTTAGGGGTCTGTTCTGGGGTCTTTCTTTACAGGTCTGATCTAGGGTATGCTTTTATTTAGGGAAGTGGTCTGGGGGGTCTATCTTTGGGATTGTAGACTGGGTCATGTATGTATTTAGGGATGTGGATGGGGGTTGTCTGTATTAAAGGGTGTGGTCCGGGTCATGTATTTAAGGGGTCTGGTGAGATGTAAAAGAACATCAATAAAGGCCCTTTAATGCAAGAGGAAAAATGTGGAAAAAAACGTTAATTTAATGTCTTATTTGTTCCAAAAGATATGAAGTTACAGGACCAAAGCCTGAGGGATTTGGTTTCTACCAGGGACAATGTTGTTATTTAGAGACTTAACTGTTTTTTCTTACTTTATTCCAGCTGCTCCCCTCCTGAGTTTGTCGGGGATTTTTTACCTTTATCCACCATAACTCTATGGTTCTTTTAATTTAGTGCTTATTTTTATGATTTTTATCAAGAGGGCGTTGCTCATAGGCTAATAATGCAGTGCCGCCTAAAGACACGCCCCAGAGGATCTGTAAGCCACGCCCCTTGTTAAAGACTAAAAATTAGTATTAAAAACAGACCCCCTGATCTGTGGAGTAGAATTAAACTTTTAGTTCTTATTTTATTTCCACTGCTCTTTTTATTTCTTTTTTTATCCGCCATTTGGTCCAGAGATATGGGGCGTTTTTATTTAGCATTAATTTATATGGTCTTTTACAAGGGCGCATGGCTCACTGGACCCTTGGGGGAGTGGCTCGCAGGTTCATCGAGGGCGTGGCTCGCAGGTTCATCGTGGGTGTGGCTGACAGGTTCATTGGGGGTGTGGCTTGCAGGTTCATTGGGGGGCGTGGTTTGAAGGTTCATTGGGAGCGTGGCTTCCAGTTTCATTGTGGGCGTGGCTTGCGGGTGTATTGGGAATTGCTTGCAGGTTCATTGGGGGCGTGGCTCGCAGGTTCATCTGGGCATAGCTCTCAGGATTATTGGGCACTTCTTGGGGTGCGTGGCTCACAGGGTCATCGAGGGCATTGCTCGCAGGGCCATAGGGACATGTTTCGCAAGTTTATAAGGGCGTGGCTCGCAGGTTCATCGGGGGGTGTCTCGTAGGTTCATCTGGGTGTGGTTCGTAAGTTCATCTGAGTGTGGCTCGCAGGTTCATGGGGACGTGGCTCGCATGTTTATTGGGGCATGGCTCCTAGGTTCATTGGGGGCATGGCTCGCAGGTTCATTGGGGTCATGGCTCTCAGGTTTATCGGGGCGCTCCTTGGGGCGCATGGCTCGCGGGCTCCTCGGAGACCGTCTCTTTCGGGCTCCTCAGGGTGTGTAGCTTGCAGGCTCCTAGGGGCACGTGTCTCATAGGCTTCTCGGAGCATGTGGCTCGCAGGCTCCTCTGGGCGTGTCTTTACGTCGCTCTGTATTATTACCCTGTGAGCCAGACAGATAAAAGAACTAGATACTTTTGACCTGGTGAAGGGTCCTTCTCCATGCGGTCTGTAATCTAATCCTCCTCCCTCTCTCAACACAAAGACAGAATAGCTGCAGCTGCATCCCCCTCATCTTGTTGAGCTCTGTATTTAATGATGGATTTTGGGGGACACTGGGCTGAATGATGCCAGACACCCACACTTTTTGATATTTATTGCAAAAATAAATTAGCTGTGGGTTTTTTGGATGCAGCCCTCTAGACTGGTGTCCAGATGGGGTCTGGATAGGAAAGGAGAACATGGATATCTGGAGAAAAACGCCGTGATGTAAAATTGAGCACTTTATAGATGTTCATGTAAACATATATTACGTTGGGGATGCGGCTTTCACATTTTGTCTTCATAGCTCCTGAATCTCATTTTAATTGCTATTCCCATAACAACTGAGGTTAATGAACGTGGCATCAAATAATTAACACACATCCCAGAGCTTTCCCTCTTTAAAGCGAGCTGAACATATGTTTATTAAGAAATGTAATTGTTGCCGTCGTACAAAATGCTGGATGCAAAGATACAGAACGAAGCTTTCAAATCTGTGTTACAAGCGCCTTATTTCTCGCATTTCATGTGCATTTTATTAAAGGGCTTGTCCGGGACAAACTATGACTTTTTATTACAAGGGTGCACCGACGTTAAGTGCTATCCCAATTCTCAATGGACCCACAGTGGGTAAAAATCTCACCTGATTCTTACCTCGCTTTCTCGCGTCATTACTATGCACTCACTACTTTGTATCCCCTGGTCTCTGGGCATCACGTGACCACTGCATCCAATCTGCAGCCACTGATTGACTGCAGCTTTCTCAGTCTGTCTGATCCACCTTGTCCAAATATTGACTCCAGTTTCTTGAGCATTTCGTGAGGTGACTATCTAGGCACTAAAAGGGTTGAAAATATTGTGGGAGAACTGTTTTGGCGGGAGTGTGAGATATAATGGCGGTTATAGGATGAGCTATAAGGAGCCAGGGGCACAGTAAACTTGACCTCTCCTAGATGACAACATTTGAAAGTTGGTAAGTATTCAAGATAGTGGGAGTCCCAGATATCAAACCTGTACTTATCAATCTTTTTATAGTAAATTTTTGTACTGAAAACCCATCATGGCTATATCCTGGTGTTTATGTCCTCATCATGGACCATGCTGGTATATATATCCCCATCCTGGTATACATGTCCCCATACTGGCCCCATTCTGGTATATATGTTCCCATACTTCTATACATGTCTCCATAATGGCCTCATCCTTATATACATGGCCTCATCCTTGTATACATGGCCCCATCCTTGTATACATGTCCCCATAATGGCCCCATCCTTGTATACATGTCCCCATAATGGCCCCATCCTTGTATACATGTCCCCATAATGGCCTCATCTTGTATTCATGTCCCTATAATGGCCCCATCCCAGTATACATGGCTCCATAATGGCCTCATTCTGGTATACATGTCCCCATAATGGCCCCATCCTTGTATACATGTCCCCATAATTGCCCCATCCTTGTATTCATGTCCCTATAATGGCCCCATCCCGGTATACATGGCTCCATAATGGCCTCATTATGGTATACATGTCTCCATAATGGCTCCAGCCTGGAATACATGTCTCCATAATGGCTCCAGCCTGGAATACATGTCTCCATAATGGCTCCAGCCAGGAATACATGTCCCCATAATGGCTCCATCCTTGTATTCATGTCCCTTTAATGGCCCCATCCCAGTATACATGGCTCCATAATGGAATCATTCTGGTATACATGTCTCCATAATGGCTCCAGCCTGGAATACATGTCCCCATAATGGCCCCATCCTTGTATATGTCGCGGGCGGAGGAGGGGACGCCGCGCTCTCCCACTGCTCGGGTCCGGCTGCCGCGGCTGCTGCGGCCTGCCGCTGCTCGGTGGCTCGAGCGATGGGCCGGATCCCGGGGACTCGAGCGGCGCTCCTCGCCCGTGAGTGAAGGGGTTTGGGTGTGGGGATTGTTTATTGTCCGTGACGCCACCCACGGTTGTGGTGATTTTGTTGACACCACCGCTGCTCTGTATGGGGATCCCGGGAGTGGTGGTATGGAGCAGCTAGATGTGAGTCCTCCCCTCCGTGGGTAGGGGGGTTGGTTGTCCCGGGGCCCAGTGATGAGGTGGGTGATGCAGGGCTTGGTGGGGTGCAGGGACGCGGGGGCAGCTCTGTGCCTTGAGGCACTGTGGTACTCACTCAGCCTGAGACGATGACACAGTTCTCGATAAAACACACGGCTGGAAAGACGGTTCCCACGGATGGCTGCACTTGCTTTCCCCAGTAGGTGACGGTGACGGTCCCTTTTTCTTGCACCTACATACGGTTGTTGCTAGCGATGGATTCCCACCGGTTACCCCACTCCCCGGCCTGGATATGAGCCGGAGGAGCCCCATTTCTCTTGCCCGCAGGCGCTGGCCCTGAGAAACTGGTGCCCTGGCGGTGGCGGTGTCTCTCTGTTACGGTCGGACTGTTGCCTTCAATCGGGACTTGGTTGTTAGAAGACAGTCGTCCCCTTCACTGACGGATTTGGCAAATTATGGCGACTCCTAGCGTTGCCGGGATCCGAAAGGCCCCTGCCCTGGTGCTGACTGTTTTTCGTATACTGCTCCAGACCGCCGGGTCACCACCCGTCCGCGGTCCTTCCAGCAACCTCCGAGCAGTCCCCCTGCAGACTATCACCGCCGTCTGCTGACCTTGCTGTCACTGTCCGGGGCACACACCCGAACCAACTTCAGGCTTTACAACCGTCACTTTCCACTGTCTCTACTCTCACTGTTTACTCCTTCTACTTCCTCCTCCTAAACTCATCTTGCTTCCACTCACTTTCACTTCCCTCACTTGACTCTGTTCTTCTTCCTGTCCAAACTCTATCTGCCTGGTTTTCCCGCCTCCAGGGCTGTGAACTCCTTGGTGGGCGGAGCCAACCGCTTGGCCCACCCCCTGGTGTGAACATCAGCCCCTGGAGGAAGGCAACAAGGATTTTGGGTTAGCCTTGCTGTTCCTAGCTGGGGTGTAGGGTGTGGTGGTGTTATGACCTGTGACCCCTGGCTTGCCCAGGGCGTCACATATACATGTCTCCATAATGGCCCCATTGTTGTATACAGTACATGTCTCCATAATGGCCCCATCCTTGTATACATGTCCCCATAATGGCCCCATCCTTGTATACATGTCCCCATAATGACCCCATTCTGGTATACATGTTTTCATAATGACTCCAGACTGTTTTATGTCCCCATCCTGACCGCATCCTGGTACATATTATACCCTTGGGCGCCGCACACAGTAAACAGAATAAACGATTATACTCACCTTCTCCCAGCTCCCCCGGTGTCGTCCTCTGGTGTTGGCATGCCGCAATGCCACTGTCATGCTTGGCGTGACCACTTACAGCACAGTCACCTGCCAGGTGCTGGCATAGTCTCTGCTCCCCATGCCCTAGATTATAGGCATGGGGAGCAGCGAATATTCATAGCCTTAATTGGCAGTCAGCACATCGCAGTGCAGGAGCCCAACGGGTCTCTGTGCTGTGAGGAATTTAAGCTGGATGCGCACGCTCAGATGCACATCCAGCTGAAACGGGCGTTGCGACCCCAATTGTTACGCTTCTGCTGTTAAGGTTTACATGGTCTAATCTCAGATTGCCCCAGGACTTCACTTAGAAAAGGTGGCCCTTGGTAATTGCCCAGTTTGCCGCCCCCCAAACCTGTCCCTGTGTAAAACATACAGAACTTTGTGTTTTGTTGCAGCATCCTGCGTCGTCTGGGAATGTCTTTTTGGCCGTTGTATTAGTATCTCCACCACCATCACTTATATCCGTCATGCTTTCGGACCAGCAATCAATAAACAGCAAAGTATTTCCCAAACATCTAAAAATCCAAAATATGTTTCAATATCTTTCTTTCATGTTACATGTTTCCTTTCATCAGAATGTAAAAAAAACCACTAAAAGCAGCAACCACTGAAAATAAACAGTCCGTTTCTGATTCATCTACTTTAGCAGAATAACACTTGGCGCACATGTGAATGCCGCCTTTATTATTGGCTTTCTGGGGTCAGGAAACCACTTTGGAGAACTATATATTTGAGGCCATGATCTCACGTCTTTACACATGGTAGGTGTAAAAATAAAACAAACAATGTTCTAAAAAAAAAAACAAGAAATATGCAACTACATAAAAGCAAATAAAAAAGAAAATAGTTGAAAAATTAGAAAAAAAAAAGCAACAAGAGCGGAACGGTGGAACGTTTAGTTTCAACCTTTTTTTTACGTGATGCCAGGATGATGGCTCTTGACGGGTTCATCTTGGCCGGTCATGTTTCGGAGAAAATTCAGGTGTACTTTGTTTGCGCGACAAGCGAGATCTTCTCCAGTTCTTCCTCCTCTGACAATAGACGGCTCCTTGGAGATGGCACATACTCAACCCAACGTGTCAACGAGAAAATAAAGAAGCACGTCCACACTTGATTTACCATACTTTGACGAGTAAAGCGAAGTGAACTTAGGCCTCACTGGCCAATTGATTTTCTTCTGCTGGAGTAGGCGCTTTTTTATTTTTTTCCGGTGCTGATTACGCCTACTTGCTGTTGTGGCATGTTTCACAGTCAAAGATCAGTCCATCTTAGAAGTAATGTGGCCTCAGCAGGAACGTCCGCTGTATTTTCAATACAAGGATGAAAATGTGCAGTAGTTCATGGCACGGATCGCTGCTTTATGACAGCTTTTATGTCATTTTGGAACAATTTGATTTCAGATGAGGGGGGGTGGACTGTTAGCCAATATAGGCTTGTTCACTAGGCAGCTCCAGTTGCTAATGCAAGGACTCAGTGAGCATCTCAGTACACAGATTGCACATATACTGTACGTTTTTGCCTCCTTTTCACTTGTTTTTATATATGTATTTTTTATTGTTAACTAACATACACAGATATTATATGAAGAAAAGTATCGCGCCCCTTCCTAATCATTGAATTCTGTTTTTTTTTTTCATTCCATCCATTGTTTCCAGGGTATAACATCCAGCCCCTTGCCACCAGTATATAATCTCTGACCCCTCACCACTGGTGTATAACTTTTAGCCCCTCACCACCAGTGTATAACATCCAGCTCCTCACCCCCAGTGTATAACCTCCGGCCCCTCTCCCTCATTGTATAACCTATGGCTCCTCTTCCCCGGTTTACAACATCTGGCCCCTCTTCCCTGGTTTACAACATCTGGCCCCTCTCCCGCAGTGTATAACCTCCAGCCCCTCTCCCGCAGTGTATAACCTATGGCGCCTCTTCCCCGGTTTACAACATCTGGCCCCTCTTCCCTGGTTTACAACATCTGGCCCCTCTCCCGCAGTGTATAATCTCCGGCCCCTCTCCCCCAGTGTATAACCTATGGCGCCTCTTCCCCGGTTTACAACATCTGGCCCCTATCCCCCAGTGTATAACCTCTGGCTTCTCTTCCCTGGTTTACAACATCTGGCCCCTCTCCCCCAGTGTATAACCTATGGCTCCTCTTCCCCGGTTTACAACATCTGGCCCCTCTTCCCTGGTTTACAACATCTGGCCCCTCTCCCGCAGTGTATAACCTCTGGCCCCTCTCCCCCAGTGTATAACCTCCGGCCCCTCTCCCCCAGTGTATAACCTATGGCCCCTCTTCCCCGGTTTACAACATCTGGCCCCTCTCCCCCAGTGTATAACCTCTGGCTCCTCTTCCCCGGTTTACAAAATCCGGCCCCTCTCCTCTGGTGTATAACCTCTGGCCCCTCTCCCTCGGTGGTATACCCTCTGGTCCCTCGCCCTGGTGTACATTCTCTGGCCCCTCTTCCTGGTGCACAACCTTTGGCCTCTCGTCACCAGTGTGTAACCTCTGTACCCTTGCCCAGAGTATATAACTTTTGGCCCCTCACCACCATTGTATAACCTCTGGCCTCTCACCACCAGTGTATAACTTTTGGCCCCTCACCCACGGTGTATAACCTCTGGCCCCTCACCACCAGTCTGTAATTTCCAGCCTCTCGCCCCTAGTATATAACATCTGGCCCCTCAAATCCTGGGTATATAATGTCCGGTCCATTGCCCAGTGTAGAACATCTGGCTCCTCACTCCCAGTGTATAGTATACGGCCCCTCGCCATACCGTCTCCCTTTACTAACCTGTAAAAAAAGAACAGAAGACGTGTTCACTCCACACTGCTGCTGAAGACTTTCCAAGGTAAGATCACTGTATTTCTTTTTCTTGCAGAAGAAGCTTGTAATGGCTTTAAAATATATTGAACAAATTGACAACAAGGGTTAACACTTCAATGAACCACCAGTAAGCCTGGATCACAACGCCTCACCAGACCAATATAGAGAAGCTATAGCTGGCATTAAAGGAAGTGTCCAGCCAGCATATATAGGAGGGGAGTGAATGTGACTGGCTCCCCACAGCATGTGATCAAAGGAGACTAACAAGCATCCCAGCAGAGATTAACTCTTGCTAGCCTGCCTATGAACCTTAAGTCTTTTGATCGACGCCTGAGTTTCCCTGTGCTGATCAGACATCAGAGAAGTTATCAGGCAGAGAACAGGAATCTGTAGTCTCCAGAGATCCATTCCTGACACCACCATGACAGTCAGCGATGTTTGTAAAAACCTCCTTGTGGCACACGTCTATGTCCTCTAGATGCAACATGGCCAATTCTGCTGGTGAATTTCCCCTTTCATTTTAGATTTTTATTATCTTTTATGTATCTATCGTTTGTATTTTATATTTCTATATATTTTTTGTATACATTTTTTTTAACAATTTTGCATAAAATAATATAAAATGTAAATATTTATTATAAAATAGGCTTCTAAGTAAAGTCCTATAATGTAATGTAAGACTTGCATTTTTTCTATATTTCAGGGCTTGATGCGTTTTTGTGCGGGCCGTACATTTTCGCTGGGCTAGACACTGATCCAAGTAATGGAAGGCATTGTGTGTATCATTTGTATCTATGACAAAAATAAATTATTCCTCAAAGCTTTCATGTAATGTTCTTTCTTTTTTTTTTTGCCTGGCCATTCAAAACCACACTGGCTGCTGCTGGTAATTCTCATCCATGTAAAATGCTATTAACTATATTTGATGTCTAGAACCTATTTATTGTAAATCCTGTTTTTTTTGCAGTCTTTATCCAATTGCTGATATGTTAAAGGGAATCTGTCACAAGGTTTTTGCTATGTAATTTGAGAGCAGCATAATGTAGAGGCTGAGGCCCTGATACTAGTGATGTGTCACTTACTGGGCTGCTTGCTGAAGTTTTGATAAAATCCCTGCCCTATCTTCTTCAGAACTACCAGTTCTCTGAATGCTGCGCTCTGTATAACCCCGCCCACAGCCCTGATTGGCAGCTTTGTGTATGTATGATGCCCTGGCAAAACCAGGTAGTCGCAGGGTTAATCCTCCTTGGTAATCTGATCCCACACTGGTACAGTTCTGCAGACACACCCCTCCCCCCAGTGTAGGAGCTAAACTCAGCTGCAGGGGAGGGGCTGGAGTAGTGTGTGAAAGGAGAGTGAACAGAGCAGACTGGAGTGTGAAAGCTCCCGGCTGCTGTGGAGGAGGGAAGCATGAGGAAGGGACCTGAGGTGAGCGGGGCAGGCTAGTGGCCCGCCGGTACCAAGAGAGGGCCCGGATCACTGCAGGGGAGTAGGCCCCCCGTTCGCAGCTGAGGAGGAGGAAAGAGAGAGAGTGGAGAACAGGGAAGGAGAAAGAGGTTTCTAGCTGCAGAGCAAGAAAAGGGGCCTGCTGTACCGAGCTGGGATCCGAATAACACCCGCCGAGGACTTACGGACACCAGCAATTCCTAGTTAATTCCTGACTCTGTGAGAGTTTCTTGCAAAGCGAACTGTGAGTAACAACATCCCCCCGTCCAACCGGGTGCACGGCTTCCAGGCGGTCGCCTTCTCCTCCCTGCACCAACCACTTCACCGGGGTCCCGGGACACCAACACCCTACCCGTGGAGGGAAATCACCACCTTGCTGCCCACCACCATCCCCGGGATCCTTTAACCGGCAGCGGCGGTGCTCCGTTACCTCACCGCACACCACGGGTGGCGTCATGGACAATCAGAACTTTACCCAAAATCCAATCCCCCTTTTCACTCATGGGTGAGGAGCGCTGCTCGAGCCCCGGGTCCGGCCCCACTCGAGCCACCAAGGAGAAGGTACCGGACCCGAGCGTTATCCCCCAAGCAGCTCCCGTGACAGAGGACTGGCCCCCGCCCTCGACATATGCTGTGCATAGGCAGTAGGTTACCAATCAGTGCTGGTGGCGGCGTTACCCAGAGCTCATGAATATGGAGGACTACATGTCAGCAGATTTACTAGACCTCTAGTGATAACCTGCTGATAAAACAGTGATTTTAACGAAACTACAACAAGGCGCCCCATAAGTAACACATTCCTGGAATCGGGGTCTCTGTGCCAGACTTGGAGACTACTGCTCGAACGGAGGTACCTGCATAAAGCAATGCACGTCGACAGCAAGTGGTGTAGAGCAACAAGAAAGAATCTGCAGGATGTTATCATCTGTGTTTTCATAACTTCAACCTCAGAGGTCAAGAAGAAGACAACATGGAATCCATATGTAGCAAAGCAGGAAACACTGTCCGACAATACGGACATAAAAGATGAAGTTGCCCATCTGGGCCCTCAATGGATAAACAACAGACTTCTCTCAAAAGGGAGTCCTGTTCTTGGGACATAATGTTCTTGGTTGAACATATAGGATGGAAGTTCTGGGGGCTTCTTGGACAACATCCTGATGACGAGTCTTCTCAAAGATATTGAGAGCAATGGAAGTTTACAAGATAGGAAAAACAGAACAAATTGCAAAGAAAGACATTCCGATGAGAAGACAAAGAGGTCTCCAAGAAGCTTGAAGCCACACCATGTGAGTATAATTGTATTATTAATCATTTATTTACTTGGTATTTTGTAGACATTGTATGTCCGAGATGTTGGAGCTTCTATCTTGGACTTCATGGACTCTTGAAGAAGCACATCAAGTTAACACTTAGCATAAATGTATCACCAGCGTTTGGAAATACCCAGATGCTTTTATAAGGAAGGGTTTATATTGAAATCTTCTTTTGCTGGCAACTTTTGTGCAAAATGTTTGGTTATATATTAGTGGTAAAAAACTCAAAGTTTCACTCCTAAGCTTCTGTTACCTCCAAACTTGGTATCCCCTATAGTAGTGGACTCTAACCTCAGGCTACAACATACTTACTATTACTGGCTGCGGAAGGAGATGATACTTTTTTTTACTTTAGCTTTATGTTCACAGATGTGTTGGGGACTTGGTCAGATGTTCCTCCACTAGTGGCCATTATACTGTCACGGGTGATTAGGGGACATAGAGTGACCTATGCTGGCCCTAAGACTGGGACCCGTGCGCTCACCTTCACCCCAGAGGTACCCTTGAAGGTAGAGAGGTCCGGGCCCTCGAACTGGCCCTGTCTCCTGCTGGGACCTGACCTAATATCCCCACACCCAGAAGTAGAAGAAGAACACAAAGTAATAAACTTCCTACAAGACAAAGACAAGGGGAAAAATCTTAAACTCACACCTCAAATATCCACAGAGGGGAGACAAGAAGACACCGGAGGGAATAAACCAAAAGGGAAGGAGAAAGTCACACCAGGGAACCTTTTATATAGTGCAGACAACAGGTCGCTGGTCACTAAAAGAAAGATAACCACAGACACCGGGATATCACAACAGCTAAGCAGATGCTATGTTCGGCGACAACTGAGAAAACTCCTTAAAGGGAAACCAATCACCAGGATTTTCGTATATAACCTAAAGCCAGTGCTATACTGGCACTATCAGGCTGATTGTCTATATACCTTTAGTGGTCAGCTCAGGTTTTGAAATCCAAGAAAGTAAAGTTTAGAAAATCAGCAGATTCTTGAATGACAGCAGCTGAGGATCAGATAATATCTGGGGGTATTCATAGTTATCCCCTCCCCCTGTTAGAATTAGCATAAGTATTTTATGATCGATTTAAATTTTGACTTGCAGGAGTTGTGGTGAGGTCATACACATGTGACCAGAAGGGGCAGGGCCTCAGCCAACATAGCTGATACCAGGAAGCAACATTTTTCTGTTGGGTGCTCACTACCATCACCTTCGTGCTTCCACGTCTGAGCTACTACCTCCGTGCTGCCATACCAGAGCCGCTACCTCTGTGCTGTCACGTCATAGCCACTACCTTCCGTGTGATCACATCCGAGCCACGAAGTCCAAGTTACCATCTCAGTGCTGCCACATGTGAACACTCCTGCACCAGACATTGATGGACTTTATCAGTCCGTAAGAGACTATCTCCCACTCCCTGGCAGTTGTGCATTTAGGCCCTCTGTTGGCATGCCACACAATCCCTGTATAGGGGTTAGCGGCTGGTTGCTCCTTCGGGGGAGTCCAGTCATGGCCCAGTGGGTCCACCCTGGGATGCTCTCCACCCCATAACATGAAGATATAAAGCAATGTTGACTGCACAGACCTAGCGTGCATGGCTACTCTTTATGTTATTTGTGAATCTACCCATAAGAAACAGACCCTATGTGCAAGTAGTTGTCACCTTCAAATGAGGTTGTCTTCTGCTGGACCATTAGACCCACCGATGTGCCAGAACTTGGCCCCAACAAGGCATCCTGTTCTACCCTGTATATCTCTGTTTCCAGCCTTCTTGATTTTGAAGGTCTTACACAAACTGTTGATTTACTTTGCCCGTCTTTACTACTTGACTTTCTTCCAATCCTGTTGATGCCACTTCTCATCTTTTTATTTCTTGTGTCTAAGATCTATGGACCATCGGAAAGCTCAAGGGCAACTTTAAAGAAACGTTCTTGCTATGGTCATGACGGAGGGGTTTTTTTCTCTGACTGTAAATACTTTAGTCTACAAGTGGTTAGTGCCAGTCATTCATCTCAGAGATTTGTTTTGTGTTGTTTTTAGTCTTTGGCTGTGCATTAGATGTGGCCTTGGTACAGGTCATGCGGTCAATGGTCCTCATCATTCAACATCATCTTTAAGAGTATAACAAGGAACAATAATGTATTTTCTTTCTTTGTTCTGTTTTCTAGTCCTTTATTGTGTTATCCTCTTGATTGAGAGATCTGTTGACTAAATGGCCAATTGTTGGATCTTATTTTTGCTACTTTTTGTCCTGATCTCCCTACCCTATCATCCTGTCAAAATACAATTTCGGCACATTTTAGTTGACCCTCTAAGACTGGCCATACACATCACATCTCAACAGACTGCTGTATCTGATCTTCTTAGACTCTTTTGTATCAGGGTCGTGCCTTGGGATTGGAGGAAGGCTGATAATTTATGATGGGCGAGCACTAAAATTCTTGAGTTCTTGTTACTTGAAATGATCAAATCGGAATCCTTGGGCGCTCGTCTCGAGTAACGAGTATAATGGACGCCAATGGGAATCTCGAGCATTTTTCTAGCAGACCCTACCTGGAGGTCTGGGCGGCAGTGAAATCACTAAAATGGATGGAAGCACTGCTCAAATGGACTGTGAACAGTATGGGGAAGACACCTGGATATATCTGACTCCTAGGTCACTGCTGGGAACAATGTTGTCTGAGTATTATGCTAGTTTTACTGACTGACAATGAAACACCCCAAACTGAAGATGGATTTTAGAGGAAAAAAATGTTAGGAAAAATTTTTACCGGTATAATGACTTGTATATAAGGAAAATTTAACTAAAGAGAAAAAAATGCATATTTCACCCCTTAGGCTATGTTCGCACATTAGCGTTTTTGCGGCATTTTTGCACACTCGTTGCTTTCAATTGTGGGAAAAAAAGCTGCAAAAATTCTGAAATCATTAACATGCTCCTTCTTTCAAAAAAATGCAGCATTTTTCCATTTCAGTCAGGGTAAAAAAAAGGAATAGTGTGCTTGACATTTCAGATTTTTTTTCCCATTTGTAAGCAGTGGGACTCCTAGACTGGTGAAGCCTAAGTGCAAGGCCTAAAAAAATTGTGAGGGATTGCAATACACCCTGGAATACATGTAGAGGATGGCCTCAGAAAACATTTTTTTTCCCATTTGTAAGGCGACTCCTAGACTGGTAAAGCAAAGGCTGCAAAAAATAAGTAGAGTAGGGCCTCAGAAAACATTTACATCTAGAAGAAGTGGGACTTCTTTGGCCAACAACAAGGAGTCCTGGAGGCCACTACTCAGGGTACAAATGGCACAACATGGGCCTTCAGCCATCCAACTCCAATTTTGCTCCTGTTAAGGTGGGCGGCATTTCCTCCTGTGCCGGCTCAGGTCATCAGACAGGGTTCAAATATATTGAAGCAGGGGTTTCCAAACTTTTTTTTATCTCCTTGGAGACCTTTGCCAATGAAAGTTCTTGAACCGTGGGGTGAACCTCTCCACCCCATCCCAGAGGAAAGAACATGACAAGTCCTTTGTTTAATTATTCACACAAGATGTGCATTTGGGCCGTTCCCCCATTGTATGAATGCATCTTTATATTTATTTAGTTGGGGTTTTTTTACACAGAGCTGAGCCAAATCTGAGGCTCGCAGGCCGCAGTCACTGCTCCCTCCCTGCTTCAGTTCATTCCGTGGGATTTTAGCACCACCGGGAGCATAATAATTATTAGGTGCATCCGCCTGTCAAATGAAAATGCTGACTGTTCTTAACATGAACAAGGACTTCTCAACCCCAGTGGATGACATTAGCAGAACATAAGCCAATTCAAATGTTTTTTTTTTTTTCTCTTGTATTCTGTTGCATCCCTTCCACACCAAAAGGGTATAGAGTTCATGGTTTATTATTTTTCTTGTCCTTTTTCTCCCATATCAAAAGGGTTATCATGCAGCTCTCACTCCAAATCTTTATGTGACCATCAGGTGACCATTACTCAGAATTTTACTTGATTCAGCCTTGAACCAAATCAGAGACTTGCAGGCCACAGTCACAGCTCTGTTGATGCTTAAATTGATTCCATGCATTTTCGGTGCCACCATGGGCATAACAATTGATAGGCGCATCCTAACTGAAAATGCTGACATGCTGACTGATCTCACAATGAACAACTCTTGGATTGGTCCTGACTTTTCAACCCCAGTGGATGACATTAGTGGAACATAAATCCAATTTAAATTTTTTTACTGCCACAAAATCATAAATTGATGATGTGAAAAAAAAATATATAGTGCATCAGTGAGGAATATGTGGGAAAGTTCTCAGTGATATACTATAAACATTTTTTCCCATCATCATTTTATGATTTTTTTTGTCTATTCTGGGACTTATACATAAAGCGCTGGAGGCCCAGAGCCATATGGAGTGTGGCCTGAGTGTGAAAGGCGTTGGCTCTTTGGAGGCCCCAGGCATATGGACTGGAAGAGGCACTGCGGCAAGGAGGCCTGATGGAGTTGGAGATCCCCTTGTCAAGTTTGGGATCCGATACAGGAGACTCTGACAACCACGATGAATATGAAGGCGGCTGCAGTGTAAAGCTTAGTGCATAGTTGGAGCAAGCAACGCTAAGCCCTTGTTTGGCTGTTGTACCGGGAGAAGAGGAATCGTTCTGCATTCCTGAGGGCTATCATAGTTGAAGGTACTGTTTTGTTTGATTATTCCCACTCCTCAATGTGTTTTGCGCTTGCTACACTCCCCTCTGCTGAAATGCCAAGACATTGGGAGGTGCCGAGTCCACTCATTCCCTGCCCGTGGACACTGCCCCGTGAACATTGCCCCTTTGTTCCATGGACTCTACCCTGGCCCTGCGGACATTGACCCTTTGTCCCAAAGCCTTTGCCCTCATGTTCCCAAGGACTTTTTCCCCCGTGGAACTTTAGCCTTGGTGCTTTGGGACATTTTTTTTTGTTTTTGTAGCACTGGCCTCCGCAGGGAAGAGAGGAGGAGAAAGGATCTGTGGACCCTGAGGAGTGGGTCCTGGGCTCTGCTGCATTGTGCCCTGCTGGGCAGGTGCATGTTCTACCTATGGTAGAGGAAGGTTTGTCGCCGAAGGGAGGCCTGTTTTGAGACTCTTTTATGTGTTATCGCCTGGTACCCAGATGGTTAAGTGGACTCAAAAATAAAAAAAATGTTTTAACGTGCCTGTGTTTTTTTTAGTAAAGTTCTGGTCGAGGACTGCCAGATTTATAAAGGGAGGCATGTAGGAGGTGGTCAATTCGCTCCCACTTCTATTAAGTAGTGTGTCCCCTATTGTACAGGGTTGTGATATAAATGTACTTAATGTTGAATGTATATTAGTGCGGCTGTCGGTGATGTGCAGAGGCGGAGCAGCGCAGCAGTCCATACCATCGATGTAGTGGTGTAAAAAATAAATAAATTGGCATAGGGTCCCCCTATATTGGCTGCAGCCCCCAGCTGTGCACTTATCTTGGCTGTGTATCAAAATGAGGGACCCTATGCAGCTTTTTCTTTAAAAAATTATTTAAATGAAGAATTAAAAATACCAGCGTGCGGTCCGCTCAATTTTGATACCCAGCCATGATAAAGCCGACAGCTGGGGGCTGGTATTCTCATGCTGAGAAGCCCATGGTTATTGGCCCCCCAGCCTAAAAATAGCAGCCTGCAGCAGCCCAGAATTTTTGCATCTATTATGTGTGACAATTCCAACACTTTACCCGGCTCAACCCGACAGCTCTGGTGTGGTGCAATCGGGGTAATATAAGGGATTAATGACAGGTCACAGCTGCCACTAAGCCCTAGATTAGTAATGGAAGGCATTTATGAGACCCCCACCCTCATTACTAATCATGCAAAAGAAAAGAAAAAAAACACAAACACTGAAAAAATCCTTTATATAAAATACAAAAAAATCCTGCCCTCTTTCTCCAAATTATTTTCCCCCAAAACACCCAGGTACGACGTAATCCACATGAGGTCCCACAACGATCCCATTTCATCAAACGTTGCCCAGCTAAGTCATAAAAATATGCCACATTTGTTTTTTGGTTCAAAATATTGGCATTAATGAAGTGATGTAAGAAATACAGATATGTTCTTCTCAGCTAGTGAGTGGCACCAAATTTTTGAAGCTCAGAGCGTCATTACAGCGCTCTTGACGCAACCTGCACCATTTTTATGATCCACCTTCTTTTTTAGAAGCTAATTGCTAATGACTTGCTTATGATATATGTAACATACAGATTACCATGCGCAGCTTAACCAATGCCGTATTATTTATGGCATCCTTATTCCTTAGTTCTCGAAAACCTGTTTCCCGTGCGATTGCTGTGAAATTGTTTGCATTATCTGTGCCATTAGATTTTAATAACGTGTCACTTCTGTGCAGTACATTTCCATTAAAAAGCCTCAGAACAGTAATGTAAGACAGAGAAGTAGTGGAGCCCGATCCTTCCCTCGTACAGAGCTCCGTCCTTGAAGCTGGCGTTGGTTTTCCGTTACTTGCGAGGAGCACATTAAGCGCAGGCAGTGAAGGATCCTCATCATTCAAGAACATGAAAGAAAATAGAAATCAGAAGTAGTATGTGTTTTCTTCGGAAAATAGCCATCTCTGTGCAATTATTTACCTGCCTTGCAAGTTTTAATAACAAGCGCGTCTATGAAGTGCTGCAGATTAAAATAATCAAAAAATCTTAAAAGGACGCTATCATCAGAAAATGAATTTTTGTGTAAATTATTTTTTCTATTACTCGTATATATATTTTTTACTGTTTTTTTTACTATCTTTATTAAACAACAAAATTGGAAATCTTGCAATTTCCACACTGGTTACTTGGGCTTTTTTTTTTTAGAGTTCTACTTCTTGTACTTTCAGGAAGAGTTTTCAGCAGTCTCATCATCAAAGGCAGGATTACAATGACAGGTAACACATCCACTTCTTGTACTTTCAGGAAGAGTTTTCAGCAGTCTCCTTATCATCAGAGGCAATATGACAATGACAGGTAACATCTCCATTTATAGTACTTTCAGGAAGAGTTTTCAGCAGTCTCCTTATCATCAGAGGCAATATGACAATGACAGGAAACACCTCCACTTATACTACTTTCAGGAAGACTTTTCAGCAGTCTCCTTATCATCAGAGCAAGGAGACAGGATGGGACTCAGCACCAATTCCAGGATAGCAAAAATATAAATCCAACGAAAAATATATAAAAATGTAGAAACTTTATTCAATGATTAAAAATCCAAGAAAAACATCATCGGTTCCATGAAAAAAATCATGGCTTGACGCGTTTCGGACAGTTGGAATATAGATAAGTCCTTAATCATAAGCAGGAGCTCCTTGCTATTGCCTCTACGGACCTGCCTGTCCGGTGGACATCCTGCATCCCACCTGAACTGAGCGGATACATATACGGGTGAGCTGAATAATATTTTTTTTCTTCGTTCTCCTTATCATCAGAGGCAGGATTACAATGACAGGTAACACATCCATTTCTTGTACTTTCAAGAAGAGTTTTCAGAAGTCTTATCATCAGGGGCAGGATTACAATGATAGGTAACACCTCCACTTCTTGTACTTTCAGGAAGAGTTTTCAGCAGTCTCCTTGTCATCAGAGGCAGGATTGCAATGACAGGTAAAACTTCCACTTATACTACTTTCAGGAAAACTTTTCAGCAGTCTCCTTGTCATCAGAGGCAAGATTAGAATGACAGGTAGCACTTTCACTTCTTGTACTTTCAGGAAGAGTTTTCATCGGTCACCTTATCATCAAAGGCAGGATTACAATGACAGGTAACACCTACACTTCATGTACTTTCAGGAAGAGTTTCCAGCAGTCTCCTTATCAGAGGTAAGATTACAATGACAGGTAACACCTCCAATTCTTGTACTTTTCAAAAAGAGTTATCAGCAGTCTCCTTATTATCAGAGGCAGGATTACAATGACAGGTAACGCTTCTACTTTTTGTACATTCAGAAGGAGTTTTCAGCAGTCTCCTTATCATCAGAGGCAAGATTACAGTGACAGGTAACACCTCGATTTCTTCTACTTTCAGGAAGAGTTTTCAGCAGTCTCCTTATCATCATAGCCAGGATTACAATGAGCGGTAACACCTCTATATACAACCAAAACCCAGGCGATGTTACAGCTCAACATGCACCCCCTCCCTTCACAATGACTATTGCACACGCATCAATATAATAGATCGGATCAGAGACTTTTTATTGCTTAATATACAAGTAAATTTCTTGAAAGAACAAGAAGTTAGAGTCTAAAAAAAGCCCTAATCAGTGTGAAATTTGCTAACTTCTGATTTTTATCAAAATTTAAAGTATTAATTTAACGTAAAAATCTGATTTAAAAAATTGGTTATTTTCGAATCATCGCTCCCTTTTAATAAGCCTTTTAAGCCATAGAAGATCTAGTAGGACTCGTAAAAGAGCTCATAAGGTCCTGCAAAAGTACAACATATCTCAAATCTCATTTTCGGATGTGTGCTTCCCTTTTCAGACTCCATTGGGTGAAAACAATATTGTAGAAATTAGATCTCCACATTCAATAGCCGTCAATTGACCTTACTTTTTTTGGTCAACATCTATTCTTCCTGACTACCAAATTTACATGGAGGACTCAGCTGCATGAGTTTTCAATGAGAAGAGGATAATAAGATACATTGAACCAGCTATGCGAACAAAAGATTGGGCATATTGAAATCCAACATGTACAATCCCTTTTTACTTGCTATATTTTGTCAAGGAGAAATTGAAACAGTATAGGAACTATGAACATGACCCTATAAGAAATCATATAACCTCCAAGTTGTATGGAGGTGTGATCAAGCATATATAATCTACGGGGCCCTAATCTACCTTTGTCTGGTCCTAATTGCACAGTCTAAGGGATTCTGTATTCTTCCATACAACCTCATGCACAAAGTTCTGCCGTCATAGACCTCAATTCATCCTTGATTATTTGTGATGTTGTCCATGGCAAAGCTTTCAAGCCTCCTACTGGCATTGGGCTATTCAAGGATTCATATTTTAATTAAGTCCCGAAGCAGCACCAGAAATACTCAATCTGATGGTGGTATTTGCAATAAGGGTCATTAGTAAATATATGCAATACAGGTTGCTATTTTAACTCTTTCTGATATATTAACAGACATGGTTAAAATTGTTGGTACCCCTCGTTTAATGAAAGAAAAACCCACAATGGTGACAGAAATAACTTGAATCTGCAAAAGTAATAATAAATAAAAAAATCTATGACAATGAACAAATGAAAGTCAGACATTGCTTTTCTGCTTTCACAGAATTTAAAAAAAAATAAAACTCATTAAATAGGCCCAGACAGAAATCATCCTTTCCTTTCCTTTTCTTTCCCCTTTCCTCTTTCCTTTCCTTTTTCCTTTCCTCTTTCCTTTCCTCTTTCCTTTCCTCTTTCCTTTTTCCTTTCCCTTTTCCTTTCCCTTTTCCTTTCCCTTTTCCTTTCCCTTTTCCTTTCCCTTTTCCTTTCCCTTTTCCTTTCCCTTTTCCTTTCCCTTTTCCTTTCCCTTTTCCTTTCCTTTTTCCTTTCCTTTTTCCTTGGGTCATTATCTTGTTTCAAGACCCATGACCTGCTACTGAGACCAAGCTTTCTGACACTGGGCAGCACATCTCTCTCTAGAATCCCTTGATAGTGTTGAGATTTCATTGTGCCCTGCACAAATTCAAGACACCCTTTGCCAGATGCAGCAAAGCAGCCCCAGAACATAATAGAGCCTCCTCCATGTTTCACAGTAGGGACAGTGTTCTTTTCTTGATATGCTTCATTTTTCCTTCTGTGAACATAGAGCTGATGTGCCTTGCCAAAAGTTCAATTTTTGTCTCATCTGTCCATAGGACATTCTCCCAGAAGCTTTATGGCTTGTCAACATGTAGTTTAGCAAATTACAGTCTGGCATTTTTATGTTTTGTTTTTTTTTCTTTTCAACAATGGTGTCCTCCTTGGTCATCTCCCATGAAGTCCACTTTGGCTCAAACAACAACGCATGGTGTGATCTGGCACTGATGTTCCATGCGCTTGAAGTTCACCTATAATCTCTTTAGAAGTTCTTCTGGGCTCTTTTGTATTCGTATTATCTGTCTCTTTGATTTGTCATTGGGTACAGTCCCATGTATCTTAAATTTCTTAATAATATGTGGGGACCACGAGGGGAACACTATTCTCCTTAAGGAGACTTTGTAAGCCACTCTGGCTGCCAGTAAGGGGACTTATAGCTGCAATGCCCCTCTGGGAATTATTTAAATTGTCTCTCCAGGAAAGGAGACAAACTCTAGCGCAGCACCACCTATTGGAAGCAGCGATCCTAAAAGTCACAAGTGGATTTTTAACAATCCTTTGCATATGACTTAGCCAAGTCTCCTTAAGGAGAATAGTGGTCCCCACATATCTTCTCAGAGCCAGATCAGACACCCCATACTTTGCACTGACGAGGGGCAAGCACCCCGAAACACCGTGTCTGCAAATTGGGATTCTGATCTGGCATATATATCCTAAGTCATATGCAAAGGATTGTTAAAAATCCACTTGTGACTTTTAGGATCACTACTTCCAATAGGTGGCGCTGCGCTAGAGTTTGTCTCCTTTCCTGGAGAGACAATTTTAATAATATGTGCAACTGTAGTCACAGGAACATCAAGCTGCTTGGAGATGGTCTTGTAACCTTTACCTTTAACATGCTTGTCTATAATTTTCTTTCTAATCTCCTGAGACAACTCTTTGCTTTGCTTCCTCTGGTCCATGTTGAGTGTGGTACACACCATGTCACCAAACAGCACAGTGAGTATCTGTAGCCCTATATAAAGGCCCACTGACTAATTACAAGATTGTAGACACCTGTGATGCTAATTATTGATAATTGATAATAATTGATTTAACATGTCCCTTTTGTCACATTATTTTCAGGGGTACCATAATTTCTGTCCAGGTCTGTTTCATGAGTTTTTTTTTAATTCCGTGGAAGCAGAAGAGCAATGTCAGACTTTCATTTGTTCATTTTCCTAGAATTTTTATTTATTACTTTTGTCAGCTTCAAGTTATTTCTGTGACCATTGTGGGTATTTCTTTCATTAAACGAGGGGTACCAACAATTTTGACCATGTGTGTAAATTGACATTTCACTGAAGAAAAATGCCACCTATTGGAAGTAGTAATTCTACAGGTCAATGTTGACCCTCTTTGCTACATGACTTACGTTATGAAGCCAAACCAGAATCTCCATTTGCAGACAGCTGTTTCAGGGTTTTTACCCCTCATCAGTGCAGAGTAGGAGACTGGTTGGCTGGTTGAGAAGTTTTTGACAGGGATTTGAAAGAGTAAAGTTCCTGCTTGTGGAAAGTGCCAAGCTGTGATGTAGTCATATGTTATGCCTTAGACAATTCTACCATTGTTGTAAGTTAGTCTCAAGAGTTTCAATAAATCTTGATTTTAATGTTTCGAGGATAACCATGCATGCATGACATACTTCTGGTATGTAGAACAGGTCATGTCCCCGTAGTCCTTAGGAATGCAAAGTGATTCTGTATTTCAAAACTCACAGACAACTTTTCATATCACAGTAGTAAATCCAGCTTTATAGTACAGATATCCAAAAAATATTTCCATATAATCACTATAATATTCCGTAATGTTACTAATGCCAATATATAATGAGTCATTCATACATCAAGCCTACAGACATAGTGAAGCCTACAGACTTGGTGAAGCCTACAGATTTGGTGAAGCCTATAGAACGGGTGAAGCCTACAGACTTGGTGAAGCCTACAGACTTGGTGAAGCCTACAGATTTGGTGAAGCCTACAGATTTGGTGATGCCTACAGATTTGGTGATGCCTAAAGATTTGGTGATGCCTAAAGATTTGGTGATGCCTACAGATTTGGTGATGCCTACAGATTTGGTGATGCCTACAGACTTGGTGATGCCTACAGACTTGGTGATGCCTACAGACTTGGTGATGCCTACAGACTTGGTGATGCCTACAGACTTGGTGATGCCTACAGACTTGGTGATGCCTATAGACTTGGTGATGCCTACAGACTTGGGGAAGCCTACAGACTTGGGGAAGCCTACAGACTTGGGGAAGCCTACACACATGGTCAATAGGTTGGGTTGTTCTTTACACCAATCACTAGAAATTATGCCCTGCTAGGGATCGATTATACAATGATTGATGGTGCCAGACTGGCTGGTTAGGGTATCTAAGAAAATGTTGTTCCTCATAAAGGTGGCTTCAGGTAAAAAAACCTTATGGACACCATAGCTGGGGAGTAAAAACAAATTAGAGAGACCGGTCAGAGGAGAATGGCCAGGACGGTCTAATCTAATGTGAAGGTGACATTACTGCTCCACAGAGTCATCGATTTATGACCAGAGTCTATACATCTCCTAGAGCCTGCTTCGAGTGTGATAATGTTCCTTGTCCAATTTCTTCTTGAGTTGGTTCCATGTACGTAAAAAGGAATTTTGATTTCTCGTCGAAGACTTGAATCTTATAAGGTGCAATGAGATTGGCATTGGAGAGTCGAGGGTCTGAAGTCTTGGAAACCTCCGTGCTCTTAACCCTTAAACCCTTTAAGAAGATATGGATTTTCCCGTCAGATTTCCGGTTTATGGTTGCCGAATTAGCACAGACTGAAAAATGGCCAAAATTCATTTTCCAGAAAGAGGTCAGGATGTAAAAAGCTGAAGGTTGAGAAGCAGATGTAGAAACGAAAGATTAAAAACAGGAGTGAAAAAAACAAGTATCAAAATCAAAACTAGGGAATGAAGCAAAGAAAGCCAAAATTGGGACCAAAATTGAATATCCATCAAGGACATGGGGGTAATACATCTAAATATATAGGAAAGTTGGAAATGATTGTGTCCTCTTTAACTCCTTTGTGCATTTGGATGTAACTCTTTACTCCTATCGCTGCTGTTTAACCTTTTAGAGGCAGCTGTGAATCTCAGCATGTTTTATCGAATGCAACCATGGTCAGCTGTGTTGCGTTGATGATATCAGGTCTCGTGGCTTTAAAGACACAAGGTGTTGTCTCCTGTTTCGGTTCACCTTTACCTGGTGTTGGTATGGTATGTTTGACTACTGATTTCGCTCTTGTCTTTCGGATTGTGTGACTGATATATGTTGCTTATTCCTAACTCTAACTCTTCATTACTATGCTTCAGATGGTCCCATTAGTAATTCCTTGGTTCTGTTATCATACTTCCTAATTTTGAAGGATGGGAAACATTGAGGAGCAAAAAAAAATCTTATAGTTAAACAACATCCCTAACCCCACCCAGTCAATTTAATTAATCTGAAATATTGCCGCTTGTGAATCCCCTTACTGATCCCACATAGTTTGATACCACTGTTATTGTGTCCTAAAGTATGTTGCCCCTATACCCCCCCACACAATAATGCCCCTACAGTGCCCCTTTACACACACCGTATGATGCCCCCAACACATATTATGATATCCCCCCAAAACCTCCACAAACTTTGATGCCACAAACACATAACGATGTCCTCAATGTCCACTATTCAGTATGATAATCCCTCACACACATTAGGATGTGCCAACACTACCTTATGATGCCCCACATAAAAATGCCCTCAATGCTCCCAACACAGTATGATGCACACACAGTACCCTTTTGTCATGATGTGGGAAGGTCTGGAGTGATGCCAAGCACACAACTTAACAGTGGTAATACTACGACAAACAAGGGGTACATCGGGGACACTTTAACAATGGTGGGCCCTGATACTAGTGAGAGGGAAGATGGACACCTCCTCCACTTACCTGCCGCTGTAGCCTGCACTCCTAGCCAGTCCCTATACTGGTTCCTCACCTGTTGCTGAGCAGGAACCTGAAGCCCTGAGTGACCCTACAATAGTCCTGGCTAGTGAGAGGGAAGGTAAGGGACACAAGCCCCAATGCTGCACTAGAACAACACACCAGGGGAAGAAGACAGACAGTGGGAAACACAATGGTAAACTACTGCAGTCAGCACCAAGACTGCAGGCACCACAGCAAGTTCAACAGAGGGTTTTCAGCAGCTCCTTCCACCTCCTGGCCCAGCATCCAAATAGAAAAGAATAACTGGCACCCTTTGCTGGTAGCAGAGGGCATATAAAGGGACTGGGAGTGGTCCCAAACCGGAAAAACCTTTCCCCCATTCTCAGCTCTCCGCTCTGTCTTTTCCCGGCATAGCTTGGGCAAAGTAGTGATGTAATCTTTTCTCATTCACCAAGGCTCCTTGTTCAATCACTAAAGTGGAGCATGCCCCTACTGCCCGGCACAGTAGAGTCATTGCCAAAATTTGCAACTGTTGGGAGGAAGCATGCAATTACTGATTACGTTATCGATATACCATCCGCTATTGCTCACCCATGACTATTCCTGAGATGGCAGTTGGGAGCTCATTCTGCAGGAAGTACAAACCTCTTTCTTGAGTCTAAAAAGTGAAGCCCACAGACTCCGCATGTTGGTCTACCGGGACCTAGCAGATTGCAGTTTCGTGGATCCACATTTTTGGAATACGACCTCAACAGAAGACCTCTACGGTATACGCTAAATAACATATAGTAGGTGGGGCCCTTGTTGCATATTGTACATTGGTGCCCAAAATCTTTAAGTTATGCCTATGCCCTTCTCAATAAAATATGTGAAAAAGTTGCTCAGCATTTATGCATTTTTAGGGTCTATTCATATGTGGCACCCCAAAGGTTTGGGAGCCACAGTGGTGTTGTCCTCCTCACAGGGGGTGATGCCATGCCTCTAGGCAAGGAGGGGGTCTCCCATGCTAGGTCCACTAATACACATTTCCTAACTCTAGACCAGTAGGGGGAGCTCAAGAGCCGATTTTGAGGGGAGCTTCCCTCTGTATACTGGTCTAGAGGAGGAGTTAAGCCTAAGCCACACGGCGAGAAAATCAGTGCGAGTGGAGTGCGATAAAACATCGCATTCTACTCGGACCAATGTTAGCCTGTGTGTCAGTGCACATGAGCGATTATTTTCTCAGCCCTAATCGGACCGAGAAAACAATCGCAGCATGCTGTGATTGTAATACGAGACTCTTTTCTCTCGCACCCATTCAAGTGAATGGGGCGAGAGAAAAATCGTACTACACTCGCGGTACACCGGTATACCATGCGTGCAGAGCGACAATCACAATAGCTGGCTACGGAGATGAGAGGAAGATAAATCCCACCCGCCCCTCCTCAGAGCCGGGCCCCCCCCCGCAACTGAGGTCCGCTCGCACAGTTGGACCTCAGTCGCATGGACACTAGCATGACACTCTGCTCCTGCTGTGCTGCCAGCGTGAGCCGAGTGTCATGCGAGGATCGCACTAGTGCCCCGTGTGGCCCCAGCTTTACAGTCACACACACAGCAACAGAAAGTAAAACACTTCAGACCATCAGAGGCGAACAGTACAGACGGTCGCTGATAGAGAGCTGTCTCACATAGCTCTCCCAGGACTAGGCACAGTAAGCAGGACCCCAGGGTCCTGGACTGTTGAGTGCTAAAGCCCCATCAGTGAAGCCTGGAGGGCAGGAGATTTCTAGTCCCCTGGCCCAAAAGAACACCCAAAGGTGAAGTAGCTAGATAGAGTTCGGGGCCGTAGCTACACAGGCGGTACCCGTAACCGGCTTGTGCTGCCCGCCAAAAGGGAAAGGACAAACAGCAACAACAACTAGGAAGGGGGTCACTGTCCGGCTCCAAGCCACAGAGACTCACACACTTAGCGCAACAAGAAAGGCCTCCAACCCACCTGCAAGGTGAATCTCTTCATTGCCTCCAGGCTGACCGGACCCTCATTGTCCTCTGGACCAGATGCCCGGGCCTGTAATAACATCTGCCAAGTAAAGGTAAAGGAAACTTCAGCCCCTTTGTTGTCCAGTTATTACCGGCGTCCTCAGTCCTGCAGCCTAACGTTAAATCACAAAGACCACAACTCCCAACATCCCTGGGGCCTGAGCTCTGCCTGTGGAGAGCTGCACCAACCGAGCTGCGCTACCATCTGCCCCAGAGGATACCTCCCGCAGCGGCGGCTCCTATATTAGCCGCAGACCACAGGTGGCGTTACAAATACAAACTCTTCTCCCCTGTAAATATTCCCTTCATCCATCTTTATTGACACCGCC
This sequence comes from Anomaloglossus baeobatrachus, assembly GCF_048569485.1. NCBI lineage: Eukaryota > Metazoa > Chordata > Amphibia > Anura > Aromobatidae > Anomaloglossus > Anomaloglossus baeobatrachus. The sequence goes on along the minus strand of NC_134357.1, from coordinate 37,603,054 downwards.
AGGGTCATGGAACCGGGCCTGGCCGCTGTGACATCCCACCCCCCACACCGGCCCGGTGACGAGTAACCCCCCAGACCCCGTGGGCCCGTCACATGCGATGATGATAAAATACTGTATCACTACACTATATATACACTTTTAGGATACAGATATGGAAGACCAAAAGCAAAAGTGCAGTTACAAAAAATTTTAGAGGGGTCCTTCGGGGTAGAGGAGGTGTATGTGTATCTAACCACAATGACCTTAAAGAGAACCTGTGGCTGTATAGACACTTGTTCCTTAATAAAAATTATATATTTTTTGTAGAGATCAGATGTGTCAGTCATGAGAAATTTAGTGAAGTCCCATATTCAAATCTGACAGGAAGTGAAAAAGGGTAGAAAAAGCAGCTGACACGCCCCCAGTGCACGCCCTGCTTAATTTGCATATGGCTTCTACTCTAGTTTTCTCATGACTGGTATATCGGATCTCTTTAAAAAAAAGGTGTCATTTTGTTTGGGGAACAAGCACCTACCCAACCGTACCATTATTTCCAGATGTAAAAATGTATTGACATATTCCCTTTAAAGTGCTTCTTCGTAATTACATTGTTTTTGTTTATTTTTTTCATCCTTTTGAAATTGCAAATATAAAAATGTCTCTGGTTTAAGCTATAACTGAATCTGTGGGGTCAGCGGGTGGTCCCTATTTCTTGCCCTACACCGGGCCTCCTCTGGCTATGTGTTGGTATGTATATTTTTCTAAGAGTACATTAATTACATGTTTAGTTTTGCTTTCTGTGGTTTCTTTTGCAAAACAGACATCTGATTAAAAGGGAGAAATCTTAAGCTCGGCCAATGTAATAAAATGTATAAAAGCTGTTATCTCCAGGAGGTGTATGAATGCTGGACTGTTCATTATGGGATGTGTTCGGGGCGGGAATGTTTAGCACCTCTCAGCTGCAGCTAACCACAGGCCTGCGAGTCAGAGGTGCATCTGGTGTCATTTCCCGTCCTGCGAACACGGCGTGTGTTGCACGTACAGGGCATGTTACTGCTAGAAAAAAAGCAAACTAAAACTGAAATGTGTTGCAAAAGTATTCACGTCTTTAGTCCTTATCTTATCTTTTACATCAGCAGATAATATGATGAATGTCTCGATTGACTCCAGTGACATCCAACTGATTTAACTCAATATCATGTAATGTCTCCTTCCTCCTGCGGAGGCGCTGCAGGGAAATTGAACACTTTCTGACAGGTTCTCCTACAGAATATATATGTAAGGTGTGAACTAGGTTGGAATGTTGGTGCAGATTGCTAAACTGAAATCCACTCATCTTTTCTGCAATGATCAACAAGCGGCGCAACACAGCAGGAACACCGGGGTAATGTCACGCTGAGGGAGGGGAGGCCACCAGGTGAGCGACACAACACAAAGGGTGCACCAGAGAAACGATGCAACGGTAGTCCTTGGTGCTAGGGAGATGGGAGTGTGGTCACTTCCTAACACTCATCTGACCCCTGCACTCCCTAACATTCCTAGACGGGTCCTTCCCCTTGTACGCCAGTCACGTGCCTAGGCCCTTGCTGGCCCTGAACCCACCCTGACTAGTGAAGGCCAGCGAGACGTTAGTACAATAAGACAACACAAGGAAGACAAACGGGTAGGAAAAGAGACAAAAACGCTTGTGTGCTTATTCCTTGGATTCTTCCATAGGAAACTTTGCAGCTGCAATAGTAACAACACCACTGTTCCTGCAACATGGTCAGCATAGCTATGAGCTATAGCCAGCATAGTCAAGAGTGTTGAGTGGATATTTATAGCAGAAGGGAGTCGCTGCAGCTGAAGTTACAACTACCTGTTAGATCACTGCAGGATAGAAATGCAGTACTGCATGGAATTAAATACACTCCAACTCAATGTAACTGGCGAGTGGGCACTAAAGAGGATCTGTGATCCTTAATGCACTGTGATCTTCTGGTCCCAGAATGCCCCGATGCCACACTTGTAACATGATTTCCGCACATACTGGTGCATTTCTGCAAAAACTATTGAAATGCCGCGCATTGGATGACACAATATAAAGCAACTTTTGTGCCAGATTCAGCAAAAAAAAAAAAGAAAAACGCAGCATGTGAATGTGATCAACTTAAAGCTCATCCACTTTGCTGGTACTGTAAAATGCTGTGGATTTTACATGCTAAAAATATGCATGTAAATTCCACACCAAATACGTAGAGTATGAACCCAGCCTTAAAGGGAATCAATCAGGGAGATCAACCCCCCCAAATACAAGCATGCAAATCTTTGAAATGTAAATCCATTGACACCTTTATATTTTCTATCTGTTGCTGCATTCTCGAGCACCAACCCACCCAGCACCAGCCTCTGAAAATAACCCCCCCCAATATGGGCATGCAGATCTTCCAAATCTTAAATCCATTGACACCTTTTATCTGTTGTTGCATTCTCGGGCATCAACCCACCCAGCACCAACGTCTGTAGATTAACTCCCCCAAATCCCAAATATGGGCATGCAGGTCTTTGAAATGTAAATCCATTGACACCTTGATATCTTATCTGTTGCTGCAGTCTCAAAAATCAGCCCACCCAGCACCAGCCTCTGTAGATCAACTCCCCCAAATATGGGCATGCAGGTCCCCAATATTTAAAGCCACTGACACCTTGATATCTTCTATCTGTTGCTGCCTTCCTGAGCACCAGCCCACCCAGCACCAGCCTTTGTAGATCAACTCCCTCAAATATGGGAATGCAGGTCTTCAACATGTAAAACCATTGACACCTTGATATTTTATATCTGTCGCTGCATTCTTGAGCACCAACCCACCCAGCACCAGCCTCTGTAGACCATCCCCCCAAATTTGGGCATGCAGGTCTTCAAAATATAAATCCATTGACACCTCTATATCTTATATCTGTTGCTGCATTTTCAAACATCAGCCCACCCAGCACTAGCCCACTCAGCACCAGCCTCTGTAGATCAACTCTCCAAAATGTGAGCATGCAGGTCTTCAACATGTAAAACCATTTCATGATATTTTATATCTGTTGCTGCATTCTCGAGCATCAGCCCACCCAGCACTAACCTCAATAACTCACTGCCTGATTTTCTTGCCTGCACCCTGACATTACACAGAAACTAAAGAGGCTTATATTATCCTCAGGAGACAGGCTCTGGAAGTGCTCTGTCATGCCCAGAGCACTTAACACCTTCACTGGCTGCTCCATTCATTCTCTTTGGGGCTGCCAGAAAAAACATAGTTCCAAGCACAGCAGCCCTATGTGCCCACGGGACTCTGTATCTGCGGATTTTTCTGCATCAAAATCCGCAGCTTTCCCCCGGAATCCGCACCTTTTCATAGGTGCGGATTTGATGCAGATTTGACGCGGATTTTGTTGCGGATTTGCGTTTTTTTTAATCCAATTGAATAGGCAAAATCCGCAACAATAATTGACATGCTGCAGATTTTTCCGCACGAAAATCCGCACGATTTCCGCTGCGGAAAAATTAGCAGCGTGGGCACTGCATTTCCCAAATGCCATAGAAATGGCTGGGGAGTAGCTGTGCTGCAGATTTCTGGAAAATCTGCGGCTTTTCCGCGAGAAATCCGCGGTAAAATCCGCGCATTTTTTGCAGCGTGGGCACATAGCCTTAGGGGTGAATAGAGCAGCGGTGGATCATGGGTTTTAGGCCATGTGCGCACGTTGCATTCTATTCCGCAGCGTGTAAGTAAAAAAAAACAAAAACGTGAAAAAGCTGCATTCGGCAGAACGCAACGTGCGCACATGGCCTTAATGGGATAAAAGGGCTGCCCCCAGTGATGAGACCCCCACAGATCGATAAGTATAATCCTACATTGTGGATAGTTAATAAATTGTTTCCACCGGAAAACCTCTTTAGTGGTATAAGATGTAGCAGAGCTGAATTGCTTCTTATGTGTAAAGTAATGGTGAAGTTATTTACTACTTTTTTTGTGCATCCTCAGACCAATAGAAAAATAACTCCGCTGCATCTGACAAACTCAGCTCTGCTACATCTTTTTCATAGCGAATTTACAAGGATCTACTGCGAAGAATGTCAGTTTATAAAAGGGCTGCAGTTTGTCATTTGCTGGAATATATTTGTCACAGGGTGTTGGGCCTTGAGGGGGCAATAAGAGGCTGCGGAATACCTTTCCGTGGAAGTTCTGACGGTCTACCTTGAATTAAGTGGGAGGGCACCGAAAGCTGCGCAGAGACTGTAGGAACAAACATCCCTGTGAAAGCCGGCCAGTCATCCCAGCCTGCGAGTGTATATTTGAGGAAGAGGGAACGAAGCTGGAATTTTGGCATCCAGCGAAAAAAATCTCTCCGAGTTACCCGGCGGCTCCTAAACCACTTCATCCGTGAGTTTAAACTTTTATTGAATTTTTGCATATTCTTTTTTTTTTTTGTCATTTTGCTTTGTATTCACAATGTGCTGCTTTACTTCTTATTCTTCTTCTCTATTAGTTTTGTGCCATTGTCTTAATATTCCCGACGTGATCTCTCGAAAAAAGAAAAAAATAGAACGAAGTTCAAAGCTTTTTTGCATTTGTGTATTGGGTAAAAAGACTTTATGAAATACGGCGTCGAGAGACTTTCCAAACTGATATAAATTGACCCTTATGAGTTATGTCTGAACGAGGCGGCATCTTCTTGGAGGAAAAAAAAAGTTAATAATAGCCCAGAGTCGATTTTCTATTCCGTTCACATTCTAGGTAACGAGATAAAAAAAAAAAGATGTGAGGGAGAAAGCAAAAATTTGGATTTGATATAAGAAGAATTATAATTAATTAATAGATCGAATCGCCGAGGGTTGGGGTCTGAAGATTGTGTTTCCGTCCTGTTCCTAGAATCCTGTCCCAAGGGGGTCTCATAGAAAAATATTCAGAATGTGGTGGAAACAGTTTTATAGAAAAAGTTTAATTTCTTTCATTTTTTTCATTTTTTGACAAATAGGTCACCCTAATGATAAGTTGATCAAAAGGTTTCCAGCTTCTGGGACTTTTTCAATGATCAGCCTTAAAGGGGTTGTTCAATTTTGGACTTATCTTTCTCAACTGATTTTGTGTCCCCCATAGAATAAAAAAAAGTCCACCCATACGGACAGGCAGCCTCAAAGTCCACCCATACGGACAGGCAGCCTCAAAGTCCACCCATATGGACAGGCAACCTCAAAGTCCACCCATACGGACAGACAGCCTCAAAGTCCACCCATACGGACAGGCAGCCTCAAAGTCCACCGATACGGACAGGCAGCCTGAAAGTCCACCCATACGGACAGGCAACTTCAAAGTCCACCCATACGGACAGGCAGTCTGAAAGTCCACACATACGGACAGGAAGCCTTAAAGTCCACCCATACGGACAGGCAGCTTTAAAGTTCAAACATCCGGACATGCAGTCTGAAAGTCCACACATACGGACAGGAAGCCTTAAAGACCACCCATACGGACAGGCAGCCTCAAAGACCACCCATACGGACAGGCAGCCTCAAAGTCCACCCATACGGACAGGCAGCCTCAAAGTCCACCCATAGGGACAGGCAACTTCAAAGTCCACCCATAGGGACAGGCAGTCTGAAAGTCCACACATGCGGACAGGCAGCCTCAAAGTCCAAACATCCGGACATGCAGTCTGAAAGTCCACACATACGGACAGGAAGCCTTAAAGTCCACCCATACGGACAGGCAGCCTCAAAGTCCACCCATACGGACAGGCAACTTCAAAGTCCACCCATACGGACAGGCAGCCTCATAGTCCACCCATACGGACAGGCAACTTCAAAGTCCACACATACGGACAGGCAGCCTCAAAGTCCACCCATACGGACAGGCAGCCTCAAAGTCCACCCATACGGACAGGCAGCCTCAAAGTCCACCCATACGGACAGGCAGCCTCAAAGTCCACCCATATGAACAGGCAACTTCAAAGTCCACCCATACGGACAGGCAGCCTCAAAGTACACCCATAGGGACAGGCAGTCTGAAAGTCCACACATACGGACAAGCAGCCTCAAAGTCCACACATACGGACTGGCACCCTTCTGCAATGTCGGAGCTGTATTACATTAAATTGTTATGTCTCGTAACCACTGCAGCCAATCAGCGACTGCTATTCAGGTGAAAATCTTTAGGAAATAGAATCTGGCACCTTGTGTTCAATTATTCTACAGCGCCTCTACAGGAGAAATGAAGCATTATATAAAGGGATATTCCCAAAATATTAGCAAGTTATGTTGTTGATCAACTGCTGGGCTCCTTGGAAATACTGAGAATGGGGGTCTGCGTAGTCCGCCTTCAATGTAGAGGAGCAGCACATGTTTGGCCTCATGTCCATTCATTGTCTATGGGACTGCTGTTAATATCAGAGCTCAGCTTTCTCTGACAGTTCCATAGACAATCAATGTAGACCCTACACTACATTAAAGACTGGACTGCACAGCTCTATTTTCAGGATATAAAAGTCCAATACATGAGATTGGCAGGGGGCCCACAGTCAGACCCCCATCAATCAGCAATTTTACTTGTTATGTTAGGAATCAACCTTTAAAATCAATGTGTTTTCAGGTAATAAACAGAAGTACTGTACCCTCAGGGTTCGGTGTTTGTATCAAACACAGACTTTACAAAAAAAAATAGAGTTCGGGTTCGGAGTTCAGATGCTTTATGTATGCAAACCACTCACACGAGCATTGCTGTGCTTTGGTATGCTTGGTGGTCAGCCTAGTGCGAGTCGCTTGCAGTGTTCGTTTGGCTTACAATGGGGTAACAACAGTGTGATCGGATGTAGTGCACCAAAAATAGCAGCTTACAGCCACCCTGGTGCAGCCTTGCCCTGGTGCAGTGGCAATCGGGGCAATAAGGAGCTAATGGCAGCTCACAGCTGCCACTAGCCCTAGATTAGTAATGGGAGGCGTCTATGAGACCCCCGCATTACTAATATGTAAATGAAAAGAAATATACAAAAACACTTTTTGTATTTTATTACAAATAAAGAATTTTTTTGGTGATTGTGTTTTTTTCTTTTCACTTACAGATTAGTAATGCGGGGGGGGGGTGTCTCATAGACACCTTCCATACTAATCTAGGGCTTAGTGGTAGCTATGAGCTGCGAATAACTCCTTATTACCCAGATTGCCACGGCACCAGAGCAATTGGGATGAGCCAGGTAAAGTTCCAAGATTGTCACATCTAATGGATGCAACAATCCTGGATGGCTGCAGACTGCTATTGTTTGGCTGGGGGGAGGCAATAACTACGGGCCTCCCCAGCCTGAGAATACCAACCCCCAGCTGTTGGGCTTTATCATGCGGCTCCTCTTATTTGATACACAGGCACGATAAGTGCAGGGCTGGAGACTGCAGCCTGTAGCCATGGGCTTTATCTGTGCTTTTATCAATACAGGGGACTCTATGACATTTTTATATATTTATTTTACACCATTATAATGACACAGACAGTAATTGTGATTTCAAATAATCACAGACACTGTCTGTGGGTGCAGTCTGACTGCAGTCAATCAGAGACACCGGTGGGCGGGGAATATGGATGAGGGATAATTATCCACCCTGGAACTAGCGCTGTAGCTGCGGTAGACTCAGTAAGCATGTACTGTTGTAACCCTTTTCATTCCTTTTTTTTTTTTTTACAGTGGTTAATCACGGCCATGCCAATGCTTGACATGGCTGTGATTTATTTTACCGTGGCAATCACAGCTATGCCAATACTTGACATGACTCTGATTGGCATGGAGAGGATGTTTTTTTCCATCCGAACATTTACCGATCCTTGGCAAGATCAACGACTTTTGCGGTAAATGTTCAGATGTCCATTCCCACCAACTGGCCAACGATCGTACGATTTTATCATTTTCCGATCTTTACCGATCAGGATCGCTCATCTCCACTCTGCTGTAGGTCATAGAAAAGGTCATGGGCAGGGGTTGAGCAAGAAATGTCTTGATGGAATATACCTCACTAATGGTGGTCTTTAGCCTGTTGCTCTCCAGCTATCATGAAACTACAAGTTTTGCAGCTGTTGGTAAGCCACAGGTTGGGGATCGTGGTTGTACTCAAAGGAGATTTATGGCAGCCCACGGAGGTTGTATTTTCCTGTAGTAAGATGTTGTGCATCCTCCAAACTCATCCTCTGTGCAGAACCTTCAAGAGAAAATAATGGTGATAGTTGTATTTTTGACAATCCCTTGTTGACTGATGTATTTATGATCGTCGTGACCTCACTGTCTGCTGACTACTAATGATCAGGCACAATGTTGTCCACACAAGAAGAGCCAGGTCGCCCTGACTTCACTCTTCCTCACGAAACATCCTACATGCAGTAGGATGCATAAGATCATGGGAGGATCACTGGTCTTCTCATATGTCCTAAATCTCATCTTCTTTATTACAGAATCCTGCAAATGTGTGCAAGACATTTCCTTCTGCCTGATCCTCTGTAAGGAGATCTCATGAATGTAACTCTACTTGTGGAAAGTCTACATTGCTACTAGAGGAACCAAGAAATCCTCCATGTAAAGTGAAGAAATCGCAACACATTGTCTTACACTGAAGAGACCTCTGGGTGCGTTGAGAAAGTCTGAGCAGGTGAGTCCCCGATTATCCGCATGTGAGGTGTTCTCTATATGTTCCAAGTAGGATTTGAAACAGAAAATCAACAGAGGGGAGATGCCGCACCAAGCCACCCACTCACATCAGCAATTGCAAAAATCCAAGGTGTGGACAGGGATTCTCCACGTAGCTGGTGACGAGGTGCACGTCCAATGCAACATAACATTCAGTAACCGAATCCAATTCAGGAAAGGGACGGCACTCACCGAAATCCAGCAAATTTCTTTATTAGGATAAGGTGCAGTAAAAGTGGCAGGAGCAGAGCAGACAGCGAGCCCCCTCACAGACGACGGCTGTTTCGCGTATGAATACGCTTCCTCGGGTCCATTCATGTAGATATAAGGACATAGCATATCAATTACAGTTCTTAATTAGATATGATGGCAAAAAATTGCTAATATACTGTACGTAAAAATATATTTTAATAATAAAAAGCAGATAATAAGAAGATAAAAGAAAAGGAGGGCGTTTACAATACTTTAAATTAAGTTGAAACAAAATAGACACACAGGGTGCGGGATGGGTAAAATTATTATATATAGTAATAGAAAATGGCATATGGAAAGTCCTGGTGCCTATATAGTGTAATTATACTTAGCAAGTCAAATCATACAGCATAATACTTATAAGTAATATATATGAGATAAAAAATATATCAGGAAAGCTAAAGAGACTTGAATATACAGTGCAACACTAATAAATGTGTTATTCAGAGTATAGTACCTGTCATCATGATGGTATAATAATAACTCACTATTTCCCTAGATGTATCCTCAATGCACGTTTCGTTATTACACACAACTTCATCAGGAGTATAAACAGTTATGGAGATCAGATTATAACGTTTGCTTACCCTAGCTCACATGTGGTACACATTCAGCATGATGCCCTCTTGGATGATGGCGGCACCCAAGGCTCCGGTGTCCCCAGGATGTGCACGATACCATCCGATTACGTCAATGTCATGTGGAGAATTTTACAAAATTTGCCAACTGTCATGGCCACATTAGATTCTGTTCAGATTACAGATTGTGACACTCCGCCTGAAAAGTTCTCTTGTGTCTGGGATTAATGCAGGCAGACTCGGCTGTCGAGTTAATCTCTGCTAGTCTGCTTGTTAATCTCCTTTGATCGCATGATGTTGGGAAGCCAATCACATCTTCTCCCCTCCTATTTATGCTGGTTGAATCCTTCCATCCATGCCAGCTATAGTTTATCTTACTTGGTCTGGTGGTGTATGGTGTTCCAGACTATCTGGTGGAAGTAGTGCTTTTTGCTTTGTGCAGTTATGGACTTTACCCCTGCTGTCTTTTGTAGCTTTCTTGCTACTCTTGTGTTTTCTCCTGAATCTCTTATTATCTAATCCTGTGTGTGTGTGTGTGTGTGTATGCAGGGTGTCAGAGTTTTGGTTTTCTCTTGTCTGTCTTTATCTGTGGTTAACATCATACTCTTGTCCCGTCCTTCCCTGGTGGAAGGGGGGGTATCACATTTGATCTGGTTAGGAGAAGGGCCAGGAACAGGATTCAGGCATCTCCACTGTCACAGGGTCCTTCTTCAATATCACACAATCAACAGAGTGAGAGATGATTGAGCAATCCAAAGAACATTTATTCCAAGCAAGACAGAAGGTCCATAAAATAATCCACCACATAGAGGGTAAAGTAGTCCAGTAATGGGATAAATGTCCCAGGGATGAGTCACAATACTCCAGCAGTCATTTTCCAGGGAAATCGGGGTTTCTCAACAGCTCTCTGGACTGCCTGTAACCGCAGCTTTTCCCCCAGAGGATTAATCTTCCTGCTTGTCTCTTGTCCTTCCCAGCCTGATTGAATAATCTCCCAGGTAAACAAAGAGTTTGGGTGGATTCCAGGCCCCCCTCCCCCACACATAGGGACAGAAGAACTGCAGGGTGTTATAACCCTGCAGACAGGACAAATAATACATAGAATGGACAGAGCACCATGCCTAAAATACGAACCTACACAAAATGATATACAACCCACAATATCACACCATCACATCCACCAATAGGAGTAACCCTGAGGTTAGAGACTGCCTAGGGTCCTCTAGCATGAGGGAGATCCCTTGTTATACAACAGTTACATCATGACAGTCACTTCTGGCAGTTGAGTTATTTGGCAACACAACTGCTCAGGAATGGGAAGAACTTCCAGGACTAAATTGAAAAGAAAAAATGGACAGATAAAATCAATAATACTTTATTGAACATAATAAAAAAAAACAGATTAAAAGATGCCTCTTATGAGACACAGAGAAGTATCCAGAATGAGACATAGTGATTGACAAAAGTGGTCTAGGATGAGGTATAGTATAAGGAACACATGTCCATAATAATTACCTAGGCAAATCCACCCTGGCGTTGAACTGTAGGGATAATTGGACCAGTGGAATTTTGCTTCACTGGGTTCAGCTGGACTTTAGATAAAATTCAGTTTAGGACCCGGACTTGACCTGAACCACAATGGAAGTCACTAATTGGGCAGTTCGGGTCTCCGCCCGCATACAGCCAGCCATAAACAAAGCACTTCCGTGGGTGGGTTAACAGGTTTTTTTTGTGGTGCACACTTCAAGTGCCATCAGTTTCTATAAAAAACACATCGGTGTTCGTATGTCCGTTCTGTTATTATGGAACATGTCCTATTCTGTTCCGCAAATGTGGACCGTGACTCAATACAAGTCAATGTGTCCGCAAAATCCCCGGAAACCACACAGAAGCACTTCCGTGTGGCTTCCGTCTATCAGTGCCCCTGCAGTCTGTGTTCCACTCCCGTGGCAGCCCCACAGCTGCTCACACAGCAGTGTGTCAGCATCTACTCGCACAGCAGTGTGCAAGCAGCTTCGGGGATGACGAGTACCAATATCAGTAGGTTAGATAAAATCATTACCTGCTGTGACGATCTTCGCTGATCTAGTGACATCAGCGCTTGTCACTGATTTCCATGCCCGCAGCGATATCACCTCAAGTCTCGGGGGTGGCCTGAGACTGTAACTAGCGGTGACGTCATGGGCTCCTGCGAGACTCGCGGTGAGAGTGAGATTGCGATGGTCATTGAACTCAGTGATGAGCGCTGACGTCATGAGTTCAGCATAGTTCATCACCGCAGGTCATGAACTCAGCTAACCTCATGACGTCAGCGCTCATCATGGCTTGCAGTGATGTGGCCTGACCTAATGATGTTAGCTTAGGTCACTGCACTGCTCTCCCAGCCAATGGTGAGCATTCTGTTCTTCATTGACTGGGACAGTGAGTATGGTTCGTCGTGGAACCCCCTTATTGGATTACGCCAGACCCAGATTTTTTTTTTCTTTTTAATAAATTGGTGAAAGAGGGAATGTGTTGGGGAATTTTTTTCAAATAAAAATTTGTTTGTCGTTTGGTAACTGAAAGACGCTGTGACATCACAAATGCCAGGGCTTGATGCCTGGTGACATTACACACCTGGTATCAACCTCATATATTACCCCATTTGTCTCCGCACCAGGGCAATGGGATGAGCCTGTGCGAAGCGCCAGGATTGGTGCATCTAATGGATGAGCCAGTTCTGGGGCGGCTGCGTCCTGCTATTTTTAGGCTAGAGAGGGTCCAATAACCGTGGACCCCCCCAGCCTGAGAGTACCAGAGCACAGCTGTCCGCTTTATCTTGGCTGGTGATTCAATTTGGGGGCAGCTCATGTTTTTTGTTTTAAATTATTTATTTAATTTAATATAAAATAACAGCATGGGGTGCCCTCTGTTTTGGATTACCAGCCAAGGTGAAGCTTCCAGCTGCGGCCTGCAGGCTGCCGCTGTCTGCTTCACCTTAGTTGGCTACAAATTATAGGGAGGACCCAACATCATTTTTTTAAATTATTTATTTATTTTTTTAGCTAAGTACAAGACTAATGAAAGGCACTAAAGGGTGCAAGATTACAAAATGCAGGGAGTGGAACATTCCATTCATCTATCCCTCCATCCATCCATCCATCCGTCTATCTAGCCAGCTAGCTAGCCAGCTATGTATATTTCTAGCTTTTGACTGTATGTAACTCTCCTTCCGTTTTTCTTGCGGTCCGCGAAAAAACTCGGAAGGCACGCGGATGGTACACGGACCATATTCGGAATGGAATGGATACGGATGTCACATGGATATATCCGTGGAAAAACAGGACCGTTTTTTGCGGACCGCAAAAACGGGACAGTCATGTGAATGTAGCCTAAGAGGGATAATGGCATTTGGATACACTGGTATGTACTAATATCTCCATGAGCACAGCACAGTACCCATTGGTGTGCAGCTGTGATTGACACCCACAACATTTAGGATTGGGAAAGATCCAAACTTGACCAGTGGGTCCACATATATTTTGGAGTTATGGGGCTGAGTTTTCTGATCGACCCTTGAGACACAGATATAAACACCCTTCCTTGTTTTTTCCTTCTCCTCCCTCCTCTCTGCGGGCGACATTCTCATGTTTGTTCCCTTCTATTCTGACTTGTGGTCGCACAAACCCCTCCATCTATATAAGAACTGCCAAACCTTTATGGTTTTCTGTTTATTCCAAAGGAAATCGCAACTTAGTAGAAACCATCCATGACATATAGAGCAGAGAACCTCGCACGTTCACCCTTGGCCCCTTTAGACGAGCGTTTGTAGGATGGCTCATTCCCACTACCAATTATCCGGATCTATATATGTGGCGCCCCTGACCTGGTCAGGCACCACTGAGTACTGCACCCATGCTGGGGACAGTACAATACAGGTAATCCAGATGGCTGATAGGGGTGTGGAACACAGGCGCATAGTGATCAGGTCTCACACATGTACCCATGAGAGGACCCCTGGGGATCCCAGGAGGGGGCAAAGCCTATACCTCCACTGGAATAGTGGCAGGGGGTTAAAAAGCCTCCATCTCCTCTCAAGGGGTGTGGTGGAGAGTCTGGTTGCTAGGTGGCGTAGGCAAGAACAGGAGAGGAGGGGCAGTGAGTCAGTTAGAGCAGAGAACTCCAGAGGGCTCAGTGAGGAGCAGACCTGTGGGGCTGATGCTGTCTAACAGCGCCCGCGCAGTGGCTACAGACGGGGGAGAACGGTCAACTAGGAGTGCTGCCTGAAAGCCAGCTTCAGCTAGAGAGTGCACGGAGTGGGAAGTAAGGAGACTTCTAGAGAGCACCAGGCCCAACCGGGCGGCAGATCCCGAAGCGAGGATAGATTCACCTTTCCCTGCTAAACCTGCCGGTGTGGGGCTCTTACAGCCCACACCACAACAACCAAAAGCCGCAGCCACGTAACCGCAAGTAGGGCCCATAGGTCACAGGAGGCAAGAGGCTGGAGTGGCCTGGCCCGGGGAACAAGCACACGGCAACACAAGAAGGGGAGAGAGGCTTGGAGCATCTTCCCTGGGTGACCCCCATAGGGACTCAAAGTCGGGGTCACCCCAAACCACCAAGGGCTAAGGAAGGCGAGTTTGTAGTCACCCTCATACAGTCAGCCGGAAGGATACCTGGTTCCCACCTGGTTCATCCCAGCTACGCCCGGGTTACTCACCCTGCCACCTGAAGTGAGTAAAAACCCTGAAAGACACTCTGCCTGTGTGTGGTCATTCTGCGACTTGTGGTACTACAGCTTTACAAAGGGCCCTGGGGCTTGCCTCACTCTCAGGAGGCTACTACACCCGACTGCACCCACCATCAGCCCCAGGCGTCCTCTAACCTGCAGTGGCGGTCCCCTCTGACCGCAAATACTGAGAGTGGCGTCACGATCAAAAACTGAAGATTCCCTACCTGTGACCAGCACCAGCTACGTGGAGTCCCTGAAGGTATGCACTGATACAACACCTGCGGGGCTTCACATCTGGCGTCACGAACAGGATAAGGACTAGACCTGTCCAGACAGGTGACCATGTGCCGGGGCGGTCCGCTTGAAAAATTGGAAGCGCCGCCATATTGCCACCATGAAAAGCGCGCTGAAAAACAACAGCAGCCCGCGCTGGGAGAAGTTACCGCCCACGAAGAGGTGTGGCTACCCAGAGATCCCCTGCAGAGTTCTGACCTTGCCAGCTATGAGAGTGGAAGCGTCGAGAGACGGCGGGAAGGAAAGAGAGCCACAAGCCTGCTGCTGGGAGCGGAGCTGCTGAAAGAGGCAGAGCAGAAACTGGACAGCTTGTTACAGGAGGCAGCGAAGAGTCCACTGCTGGGAGACCGTGCAGAAGACGGCGCGGAAGAAATGGCGTCTGACCGCAGGAACCCAGAACCAGGCTCCGCTGCCTGGTGGTACCGAGAGCTGGCCCAGTTTTGCAACCGGCTGGAGACCCGGGTCGTGGAGCAGATTCGGGAGGAACGGATGGAACTGCAGGAGCTGACCGCGGCGGTTCGGGCCTATGAAGGGAGAGCTGCATGCCGGGTGTCAGGCGGGACGGCGACGACGCAGACCCCAGTGCTACCAACAACGGGTGAGTCGAATGATGCCCCGGCCCGCGCAAGTGCCCCGACCCCTGCTGCCACGTCCGCGGTCCCTGAAGAGGCGTCCGGTGCGGCGACGCTGAAGCAGGCCGCAGCCACGCCAGGTGCGGCCCTCCAGGCCCCAGCGGCTGCAGCGATGCCCTGCTTGGCCCACCAAGACCCAGTCCCTGCAGCGATGCCCTGCCCGGCCCGCCAGGACCAGGCCGCCGCCATCCTGGGCGCGGCCCGCCAAGACCAGGCCGCCGCCATACAGGGCGCGGCCCGCCAAGCCCAGACTGCTGCAGCGACGTCCAGCCCAGCCTGCACAGAGCCCCCTGCAACAGCGACACTGATCCAGGCCGCCGCCATGCCAGGCGCGGCCCGCCAAGACCAGGCCGCCGCCATACAGGGCGCGGCCCGCCAAGACCAGGCCGCCGCCATACAGGGCGCGGCCCGCCAAGAAAAGACTACCTCAGCATTTACCCCGGCCTGTAAGGCCAGAGCAGACACCGCTCCCCGGTCCACAGAGGTCCCTGATAGGCAGCCCACGGTGGGTGAAGACCCTGCATATTGGCAGATGAAGGCTGACCTGGAGGCCAAATTTCCACAATGGCTGGTGAGCCAGTACATACCCCCTCCGCATACCCCAAAGAGTCTCCTGCTAACTCCTGCTGCAGCTACACCAAAGAGTCCCTCACCTGGGCCGGCTGAAGAGCATCCATCCCCGGCACTGCCACAGCTGGAGTGCCAGGAAGAACTAAGGGGGAGAGGAGGCCAGGGAGCAGAAGGGTTGACTCCGACTCCAGTGTCACCAGTAGCAGTTGTGTATTCAGAGCCGGAAATGCTGCCATACTCCCGCTGGGACGAGGAGGACCTGACCCCCTCTGCAGAAGAAGAGCTGCCTAAGAGCTTCACCTGGGAGCCCACAGGCATGGATCCAGCCCGCAGGACACGGCGCAGAAGAACACAGTTTGCTCCAGCACCACAGTCTCCTGAACAGAGAGCAGTCACCGCCAGAGACCTAAAGGAGAAGCGTTTGTTGAGAGAGTCCAAAGCCCAGGCTAGAGGACCCCTGTGTTATGGCGTAGTGGAAGATTTCAACTTGAAAAGTGGTTATGGCTTCATTGTAGCACCAGGAATAAAAGAAGGGATATTTGTAAACCGCAGAGATGTGAACGCTCATCTGCCAAGAGGACACCCTTGCAGAAATCTAAAGATGGGAGATTCCGTTCAGTTCACCCTGCATCAAGGCGAAAGAGGATTGTATGCTCTGGGCGTAACGCTATGTCCCAACAAACCTTACAGCCATCCCCTGCAACAAGAAAGACAAGAAAGACAAGAAAGACAAGAAAGACAAGAAAGACAAGACAGAGATAAAGAAACAGATGCAGAAAAGGAAACAGACGAAGACCAAGAAAGGAAAGATAAAGAACCTATAGATGAGGCAACTACAGATGAAGAAAGAGACAAAGAGCAAGAAAGTCACAGGTGCCAGTGCCCAACGTGCCCTCGCCCTAGTGAAAAAGAGGAGTAAAGTAAAGTACAGAAAAGAAGTACAGAAGTTAAAGTTTTGAAAGTTTTGTTTGCAACGTTTTAAAGTTCAAGAATGTGCCCACAAAAACTATTGTGAGAAATAAACTTAAGGCTATGAACTTGCTATAGCCACAAACTCTCGCAGTGTAAATAGTTACACCAGTGGCACCACCACCAGGGCCAGCCTGTTTAGGGGCTTGGCTCGTCTGCAACCAGGGGGGCCCGTCCGTAGAAAAGGGCCTTGGCTCACCTGCGACCAGAGAGCACGCCTGTTTATGGGGCCTTGGCTCACCACCACAAAGAGGGTACCTGGTCAGCACCAACTGTGGAGGCCACCTCTGCATCCTGCCAGAAGAGGCTGACGGCGCGGATCCACCAGGCCAGGTATACCCTGAAACCACCAGCCCATGAAAGCCGCCTCTACATCCTGCCAGAAGTGGCTGAAGTCGCGGCCAACGGGAGAGGAAGATTGGAGGAAAGGTCTGGGGAAGTAGATGGCCCAGACCTGGTTACCAACAGGACCGGTGACCTGCCTCCTGAGAGGGTTTTGGGTGGGTTAACGGACTTGTGGGTGGAGGGTGGTGATGTCTGATACCTGGTGGTTTTAAAAATGTTTTACATGTTTTAATGTTTTATGCATTTTAAAATGTTGTCTTGCAGCCCGAGGACGTGCTGGTGATAACTAAGGGGGAATGTGGCGCCCCTGACCTGGTCAGGCACCACTGAGTACTGCACCCATGCTGGGGACAGTACAATACAGGTAATCCAGATGGCTGATAGGGGTGTGGAACACAGGCGCATAGTGATCAGGTCTCACACATGTACCCATGAGAGGACCCCTGGGGATCCCAGGAGGGGGCAAAGCCTATACCTCCACTGGAATAGTGGCAGGGGGTTAAAAAGCCTCCATCTCCTCTCAAGGGGTGTGGTGGAGAGTCTGGTTGCTAGGTGGCGTAGGCAAGAACAGGAGAGGAGGAGCAGTGAGTCAGTTAGAGCAGAGAACTCCAGAGGGCTCAGTGAGGAGCAGACCTGTGGGGCTGATGCTGTCTAACAGCGCCCGCGCAGTGGCTACAGACGGGGGAGAACGGTCAACTAGGAGTGCTGCCTGAAAGCCAGCTTCAGCTAGAGAGTGCACGGAGTGGGAAGTAAGGAGACTTCTAGAGAGCACCAGGCCCAACCGGGCGGCAGATCCCGAAGCGAGGATAGATTCACCTTTCCCTGCTAAACCTGCCGGTGTGGGGCTCTTACAGCCCACACCACAACAACCAAAAGCCGCAGCCACGTAACCGCAAGTAGGGCCCATAGGTCACAGGAGGCAAGAGGCTGGAGTGGCCTGGCCCGGGGAACAAGCACACGGCAACACAAGAAGGGGAGAGAGGCTTGGAGCATCTTCCCTGGGTGACCCCCATAGGGACTCAAAGTCGGGGTCACCCCAAACCACCAAGGGCTAAGGAAGGCGAGTTTGTAGTCACCCTCATACAGTCAGCCGGAAGGATACCTGGTTCCCACCTGGTTCATCCCAGCTACGCCCGGGTTACTCACCCTGCCACCTGAAGTGAGTAAAAACCCTGAAAGACACTCTGCCTGTGTGTGGTCATTCTGCGACTTGTGGTACTACAGCTTTACAAAGGGCCCTGGGGCTTGCCTCACTCTCAGGAGGCTACTACACCCGACTGCACCCACCATCAGCCCCAGGCGTCCTCTAACCTGCAGTGGCGGTCCCCTCTGACCGCAAATACTGAGAGTGGCGTCACGATCAAAAACTGAAGATTCCCTACCTGTGACCAGCACCAGCTACGTGGAGTCCCTGAAGGTATGCACTGATACAACACCTGCGGGGCTTCACATATACATTTCTTCTATGGGATAATGCACAAGTTCTAACTAGCCGGTAACAAAGGGCATGAGATCAATAAAGGTTGGGTTCCCCCTCTCCATACACGCCACATCATTAACATATTCCTCTTCTACAGTGTCCATCCTCTTCTCTATCCTCTGCAGAATTCAATTCAGTCTAATTAATGATATGTCATTCCAAAAATGTGGAATACCATACCTGGTGGCTAATCATCAGGTATTTTATTCTTCATGCTCAGGTTATATATTTAATGGTGGATGACAGATTTCATGGCTTTTTACAGCCATCTCCAATATCTGTAGGTCTATTTAGATCAGAATTATAGCTGATCTATAATTTAGGACATAAGCTTTTGAGTTATTTTCCCTCTTCTTAAATTCTTAAAAAGTTAAAGGGATGGTCCTGTGAAAATAAGATGCCACCGATCCACATGATGCACAGCAATCAGCAGATTGGGGAACTTTTATCCCTGGCAGTGGTCAGCTATGTGCACATGCTTGACTGCCGCTCCATTCAGCTTTTTCTGGCAGTCCCATTAGGAACGAGTGGAGGATCAGCCGGGCATCCAATCTGCTGCTATGATTTGTAATGGGGATAAAAGTGCACCATTTTGCCAATCATTGCCGATCCCAGCAGTTAGACCCCTACCAATCATTAGGTGATCACCTATCCTGCAGATTGCAAACCCCTTTAACAACTGGGATAATCCTAATATTTCACTAGCGATTACATTTTAACTCTGCCGAGGGATCACCAGCCGAAGGCTAATGTGGCGCCCTGGACTAGCCAGGTCGTCACAGGTAACACCCCACCCCCCCACTAGACAGTAACATTAGCCAAACACAAAATCCTTGTTGCCTCCCCCCAGGGTCTGATGTCCAGTCCAGTTCAGTTCAGTTAGGAGTTGAGTTGAGGAGGTTGAAACGAGAGGAGTGAAGTGGAGAGTGTCTGTGTTTGTGGCCCAGGCACTGACAGCAAGGTTGGCAGACGGAGGTGGCCGCCTGCAGGAGTGGTGAATCGACGCAGAACCGTAGGACCAGGGACAGGCGACGGCCCGCCGGTACTGACCGGGGAGCGAAGTGAAGCCAGCACACACAGGCAGGGCCATCGAACCCCGGCTAGGCTTGGAGCCGCCGTCAACAGCCAAATCCGAGTGTGACCGGAACCCCAGGGGTTTCCTAACAGCCAAAGACCCGTTAGAAGGCAACCACCCACATCGTGAGGGTATACAGCTACCGCCTAAGGCTAGAGACCCAAGGGCCAGCGCCTGCGGGCAAACGGCTCTTCCGGCACCCATACACCGGGGAGCGGACTACCGTTGGGAATCTATCGTAGTCAAACAAGTACACAGAGGTGTAGGGAAAGACAGCCACCATCACCTGTCCGGGGAGAGACACTGCAGCCGGCTGCGGGACCCGTCCATCCAGCCGTTTGGTTTACCGAGGACTTTGTGCATTTCTTACTGAGTGAGTACACCAGTGCCATCCGGCACCGCGCCGCGCTGTCCCTGCAACCCTGCACCTCACCAATCCTGCCTCCCCGTCTCAACACCGGGGCCCGGGACCACCGAGCCCTACCCACAGAGGGGGAAAACAACATCCCAGCTGCTCCCCACCATCGCTCCCGGGATCCCCGTCACCAGCAGCGGTGGTGCCCATCTTCACCACAACCTGTGGGTGGCGTCACGGACTAAATTCCCCAAACCAACCACCACCCCTTTTCACTCACGGGCGAGGAGCGCCGCTCGAGTCCCCAGATCCGGCCCACCGCTCGAGCCACCGAGCAGCAGCGCCGGACCCGAGCGTGGTGAGCGCAGCGTCCCCTCCCCGCCCGCGACACTAACATATTAACCGCCTCATTAACCCATGGTTCTCTAATAATAAATATGTGCATCCTCCGTATCGCAGCTGTGACTTATCGGATCATCCCAAGCTAAAAACCCATTGTAGTATTAGCATCTATTTACTGGGAATGATCCATAAGTAAACAAGTATGGAAATGAGCTCTCATCTACAAGGAAGAAAAGCTATATCTGCCCCAGGACATCCACGTACTCGTCTGTGGTCCGAATAATTCAGCTTACCCTAAATTCTATCGTTACCCATTCTCTCAATTCCAGGCGGCAGATTTGGGCAGAAGCAACAGCAGAGCTCATCCAGATCTTTGTAATTCATAAATAGAATACCGGTACTGCAGTGAAGACTGACACCTGCATTGTAATAATGAGAAACAGCGGGGAATGGATACACCAAATCTGTATACTTTTACTCTATAGGATCTCATTTTACTTTTGCTTGGAACGTGATTTGATGTCACCTACTTTAAAAAATCCCCCAAAAACGTCTTCCTGGGATGTTAGAAAAAAATAAATAAAATGAATGTTCCTCTTTTAATACACTGCCATTTTTAGGTCCAATATTTAGTGATTTTTTTTCTTAAAGGGAACTTGTCACATTGCAGATCCAGTTCTAGCTGCAGGCACAAAGCAGAAGGAGCTGAAGGATTGATTTATAGATTTATGAAAAAATAGTTGAACTTGGACTCCATGTATAATCCCAACTCTTATTTAAACTTAGGAGTCCAGTGGGCGGTCCTATTTTGTATTGCCAGAAATAGCTGTCAATCACTGAAGAGGACCACCCACTGGACTCCTAATTTTAATTATGCTGTATAGAGTTATTTACTTAGGACTGCCTACTTGACTCCTAATTTTAATTAAACTATCACTGTATGCGGTCATTTACGTAGAAGGACCGCCCACTGGACTCCTAATCTTAATTAAGTTATCATTTTATGTGGTCATTTACTTAGAAGGACCGCCCACTAGACTCCTACTTTTAATTAAGCTATCACTGTATGCGATAATTTATTTAGAAGGACCACCCACTGGACTCCTAATCTTAATTAAGCTATGACTTTGTTCGGTAATTTACTTAGGACCCCCCACTAAATTCCTAATTTTATTGAAGATATCACTGTATGTGGTCATTTACTTCAAAGGACCACCCATTGGACTCCTAATCTTAATTAAGCTATCACTGTATGCAGTCATTTACTTCAAAGGACCGCCCACTGGACTCCTAATCTTAATTGAGCTATCACTGTATACGGTCATTTACTTAGAAGGACCGCCCACTGGACTCCTAATTTTAATTGGGGTACCCCTGTATGCGGTCATTTACTTCAAAGGACCGCCCACTAGACTCCTAATCTTAATTGAGCTATCACTGTATACGGTCATTTACTTAAAAAACCACCCACAGGACTCCTAATTTTAATTTAAGCTATTACGGTATATGGTCATTTACTTAGAAGCACCGCCCACATGACTCCTAATTTTAATGAAGCTATCACAGTATGCGGTCACTTACTTAGAAGCATCACCCACTGGACTCCTAATTTTAATTGAGCTATCCCTGTATGCGGTCATTTACTTAGATAGACCGCCCACTGGACTCCTAATTTTAATGAAGCTATCACTGTATGAGGTCATTTACTGAGGGCCACCCACTGGACTACTAATTATAGCTAATTTATCACTGTATGTGGTCATTTACTTAGAAGGACCGCCCACTGGACTATTAATTGTAACTAATCTATCAGTGTATGCAGTCATTTACTTAGAAGGACCGCCCACTGGACTCCTAATCTTAAGCTATCACTGTATGCAGTCATTTACTTAGGATCACCCACTGGAGTCCTAATTTTAATTAAGCTATCACTGTATGGAGTAATTTACTTAGGACCACCCACTGGACTCCTAATTTTAGTTACTTTATCACTGTATGCTATCACTACTGAGAAGGACCGGCCACTGGACTACCGAATAAGGCAAACACATTTTAATCCCTTAGGATATATGATTGTTTTTTGATTTGTGAAAAGTTTTGAAAAATGCTTGGGGAACAAAAAAAAAATGCAAGTCCCTTCTTTGAAGCGGATCCTAATGGATTTCACTCCAAAATAGATAATGTCCAATCAAAATGCTGTAAAAATAAAAAGACACTGAGAGAAAAAAAACCTCCTCCAAAGCTTTTCAACACTTCTTCAGGAAAAGAAAAACTCCTCCAAAAACTCCCAAGAAGGAGGAGAATTTTTTGAAGGAGTTTTTGCCTGTCACCAATTAAGGAAGGACTGTGCTAAACATTATATGTCGTAGTATCATGCGGAGTATCTTCATCTTTTATATCCGCGCCGCTCTCGTGTGTTGGAGATGCTGTGGTTTTTGGAGCATATTTCCTAGTTATGTGATGTGATGAAGCCTGGCAGCCGCAGGGTCAGTCCTGTTACGAGCGCCTCTATGGGTTATTCAGTCCCTAATGATCCTAACTTATTGCTGCTCCATCATAACTGCTCCCCTCTAAAAAACATGGAGGGATGGTTTGTTAAGCAAAGTAATAAATGTGACCAGAGCGATTATTGCCCATCAGCTGGAGGCAAGTTTCTCGTCCGGTTACTGACTGAGGTACAGTAGTTAATGGACTAATGCTAAAAAGAGGATTAAATTAAAGAGCGTTTCCACCTGCGACAGGAAAAACTCCACAGTAATTAAACATTTCTGCACCGTCCTGGTGTTAAAATTGAACTCAGTCGTTCCTTAGTGCTATTGTACCGCCCCGCGCTCGGCTGCAGCCGAAACGCTTGGATCCGGGCTCGTGTGTCGGTGGCTCGAGCGTCTCCGGACTGGGGGTCACGTCGCTCTGAAAGGGGGCTGGCGTGTTGAAAGGTGGTTTTTAGGTTAGAGTTCGTGACGCCACCCACGGGTTGTGGTGAATGTAGGCACCACCGCTGCCGGTTACTGGGCACCCCGGGGGAGATGTTGGGGGCAGCTTGTGATGTTAACCCCTCCGTGGGCAGGGGGAACTAAAGTCCAGACCTCAATCAGTTAATTAACGGGGTCCGGTAGATTCGGGACTGCGTTTCAGGGTACCCCCACTTGTGCTCCGGTTTCCAGCTGGTTCCCCGGTTCGGTACCGGCGGGCCACTACCCTGTCCCAGCTACCTACGGTTCCACCGGGCTGTCTTCCCGGCTCCTGCAGACTGCCACCACCGTCTGCCTCCTAGCCAAAGTGCCCGGGCGCCTACCCAGGACACAGGTGTTAGACAGTAGCAGACCTGGGACCAGGTCTGCTCTTGAACTTGACTCCTTCACTCCCTAACTTAGTCTCATCTAACGTGTTTTTCCTGCCTCTGGGCATGTGAACTCCTCGTAGGGCGTGGCCAACCGCCTGGCACTGCCCCCCTGGTGTGGACATCAAATCCAGAGTGAGGTGACTAGGGTTTAATAGGTTGGCTGCTGTCACCTTATTTGGGGATGAGTGTAGTGCAAGGGCCTAACTGTGACTACCTGGATAGTCCAGGGCGTCACACTATCATTCCTGGGAAAGCTCACGGAGGGCCAGTATGGGCTCAGACCTCCGGCTCCTCTGTGGGGTGCAGACTTTTGATCCCAGGAAAATTGATCATTTTTCTACTTCTGTTGCGCTGTAAAAATGGAAATCTGAAATAGAAGAATCATATAAATACAATATTTGGCAAATCTGAATAAAAGGATCCAGTATTTGTAATTATTATCTCCTTTGTAAGACCCAATGCCTTCATAGACAATATGGACAGCTGATTACTCTCAATATGCAACATGTAATACTTAATTTGCCCTGTGGAGGCACTGCAGGGAGATTACAATCCATCTCTGGTGTCCCAGCTGCATGATACCTTGTGATCACATCATTTTCAGTAGATCCTTCTAACTAAAATGGTATGGGCGCAAATCAAGTATCCGAGTATAATGAAAGTCAATTTTCCAGAAAATTGCTTTAATTCCCCATTAGCAAAATTAGCTACTGAAATAAAAATCGCCAATGACATTAAAATAAATCCATTACTACATGGATAATACATTAATACCAAAAGGAAAACAAAGGATAGTATCGGCCCCTTAAAATATAATAACAAGTTAGTTAAAGAGGACAAACAAAAGACTGAGATATTAACCAGGCATTTCTCATCTGTGTTCACCAAGGAACTGACTGTACCAGGGATCATTCAACAAGTGAAAAATCAAAGTTCCCCACCCTCACCACCCGATATAATTAATTTAACACAAGAAGAAGTACGCCTGCGCCTGAGTAAATTAAACATTGACAAATCCCCAGGCCAGATGGCATTCATCCACGAATATTGAGGGAATTGAGCTTCATAATCAACAGACCGCTGTATCTCATCTTTTTAGACTCGCTTGTAACAGGGTTGGTGCCTCAGGATTGGAGGATTGCTGATGTGGTACCGATATTTAAGAAAGGAAGAGGATAGATCCAGGCAACTACCGTCCAGTAAGCCTGACTTCAGTAGTATGAAAAGTTTTTGAGGGCATTTTAAGGGATGACAAGCAAAAATATACTGCAGAAAATAATATAATAACTGACAAACAGCATGGATTCATGAAAGATAAGTCGTGTCTAACCAACCTGTTGGGGTTCTATGAGGGGGTAAGTGCAAACCTGGATATTGGTAATGCAGCTGATGTGATTTATTTGGACTTTGCAAAGGCATTTGATACTGTACCACATAATAGCCTTATACTAAAGCCCCAGAAGCAAGGACTAGGGTAAACTATATGCAACTGGGTAAGGAACTGGCTAAAAGATAGGAAACAAAGAGTAGTCATAAATGGAACATTCTCTAAATGGGCCATAGTCAGCAGTGGGGGCCGCAGGGATCTGTGCTAGGACCGATTCTTTTTAATCTCTTTATTAATGACCTTGTGGATGGGATTGATAGTAAAGTGTCAGTCTTTGCTGATGACACCAAACTATGTAGGTTATTAAAAGCTGACCTTGATAGTACAATATTACAAAAAGATCTGGATAAGATGTCAGAATGGGCAGATACTTGGCAAATGAGATTTAATGTTGATGAATGTAAAGTAATGCACCTAGGACGGAGTAATCCTATAGCTGCGTATACATTAAATGGAAGTAAACTCGAGACTACAGAACAGGAGAAGGACTTGGGTATTCTCATTACAAATAAGCTGAGCAGCAGCACTCAATGTCAGGCAGCAGCTGCTAAAGCAAACAAGATTCTAGGGTGTATAAAAAGAGAGATTAGATCCCGTGATCCCAACGTATTATTACCCCTCTATAAATCACTTGTAAGGCCACATCTGGAATATGGGATCCAGTTTTGGGCTCCACATTTTGAGAAGGACATTCAGAAGTTAGAGTCAGTTCAAAGGCAACAACTAGACTACTACAAGGAATGGAGGCCGCCCATATGATGAGAGGTTGAAAAACTTATATATGTTTAGCTTAGAAAAAAGACGTCTCAGAGGAGATCTCATTTATATGTATAAATACATGTGTGCTCAATATAAAGGACTGGCACAAGACTTATTCCTTCCAGAGACAATACTAAGGACCAGGGGGCACTCACTGCGAGTGGAAGAAAAGCGATTCCGGCAGCTAAATAGGAAAGGGTTCTTTACAGTTAGAGCGGTCAGACTGTGGAATACACTACCACAAGAGGTAGTAATGGCAGATACTATAACAGCTTTTAAAAAAGGGCTGGAGGATTTCCTCAGTAAACAACATTGTTGGTTATAAATGACTTAGTGACCAAATGTAGAACTGGTGGAGGAAGGTTGAACTAGATGGACCTAGGTCTTTTTTCAACCTCAGTAACTATGTATCTTCCATTATACTCGGATAATTGAGTCGCGTCCATTCAAGCATCCAACTTCTTGTTATTAGTGCTAAACTCCCGAGCATGGTAGTGCTCGCTCATCACTAGTTACGAGTACTGAGCACCCGAGCATGGTAGTGCCCGCTCATCACTAGTTACGAGTACTGAGCACCTGAGCATGGTAGTGCTCGCTCATCACTAGTTACGAGTACTGAGCACCTGAGCATGGTAGTGCCCGCTCATCACTAGTTACCAGTACAGAGCACCCGAGCATGGTAGTGCCCGCTCATCACTAGTTACAAGTACCAAGCACCTGAGCATGGTAGTGCCCGCTCATCACTAGTTACGAGTACTGAGCACCCGAGCATGGTAGTGCCCGCTCATCACTAGTTACAAGTACCGAGCACCTGAGCATGGTAGTGCTCGCTCATCACTAGTTACGAGTACTGAGCACCCGAGCATGGTAGTGCTCGCTCATCACTAGTTACGAGTACTGAGCACCCGAGCATGGTAGTGCCCGCTCATCACTAGTTACGAGTACTGAGCACCCGAGCATGGTAGTGCTCACTCATCACTAGTTACGAGTACTGAGCACCCGAGCATGGTAGTGCTCACTCATCACTAGTTACCAGTACTGAGCACCCGAGCATGGTAGTGCTCACTCATCACTAGTTACAAGTACCGAGCACCTGTGCATGGTAGTGCCCGCTCATCACATCAATGCCTAACCATTGTGGTAGTAGTATTGATTTTGATCCTATTTTTTTTTTTCCATAGGTGCAAATTCAGAAATCCTTCATCCACTATATTCCCTGTGAGTCATGAAAGTGTCCCAGCTCATATTAATATTTATTACGTCACTGATAGACTTATGCCGGCAACAGCTCCAGGCAGGAGCACCGCAAATCCAGCTGAGATTAGCCGGGACGTCGAGAGTCCCCAATGAAGGTCGCCTGGAGGTTCTTTATAATGGTCAATGGGGCACTGTATGCGACGACGACTTCAACATAGAGGTGGCTCATGTGGTCTGCAAGCAGCTGGGCTTCGAAATGGCCTTGAATTGGGCACATAGTGCAAAATATGGGCAAGGAGAAGGTAAATGCATCATTTATAAAATAATACAACATATCATCATACATATTGGACCTATGGGAGGTAAAACCTAGGGTGCGTCAATCATGAAGGCAGAGCACGTGTTTGAGCTGGATTGGGTGGCATTCTTCCATCACTGCTGAGAATTGAACAATTCAACTACTTGGATGGTGCGGTAAATAGAAACCACATCATCTAAGGGGTTAGGTAAGGAGGTAAATGCCAGAATCATGGTTTGTTTTTGGTAATTTGCTTCCTCAAACAAAGAAATACCGTATTGCCTCGAAAATAAGACAGGGTCTTAAATATTTTTTTTTTGCTTCAACAGATGCGCTAGGGCTTATTTTCAGGGGATGTCTTATATAGTTGACAAGTGAATGGGCTCTCACATACAAATATGCATCACTGCCAGGTCCCACTGCACTCTACAGCATTGGCTCCCCCTGGTGACCGGAACCAGTATCACTCGTGCAGAGTGATACTGGTACCCAATCTGCTTGCCAGAGCTGCAGCTGGAGTGGTGAGGGACCTGACAGTGACGCAGAGCTCTGTGTGAGAGCCCATCTACCATCGACACTTGAGGCAATTTTCCTTTTTTTTGGTGGGAGGGGAAGAATAGTGAGTGCAGCTCTGGGGTATAATTCAGGATGTAACTTGGGATCAATACAGGGTACACATTGACTGCACCTGCAGAATAGTGAGTGCAGCTCTGGAGTATAATGCAACATAAGTAATGTAATGTATGTACATAGTGTTTGCCCCAGCAGAATAGTGAGTGCAGCTCTGGAGTATAATGCAGGATGTAACTCAGGATCAGTACCGGATACGTAATGTAATGTATGTACATAGTGTCTGCCCCAGCAAAATAGTGAGTGCAACTCTTGGGTATAATATAGTATGTAGCTCAGGATCAGTATAGGATAAGTGTGCTGTTTCTATTTGTCTTAGTTAAAACTGTTATTTAATGTTTTTCATGCTTGTCTCTGCTGCCATCTACTGGTCAGACCTTTCGGCTCCTCTGTTTCTTTTGTCCAGCCCATGGGAGTGTCTGATGACCCTCTTGCATCACATCCTGGGATGTTCATTTCCAAAGCAGAGTTTGTGAGAACAACATCCCATATTGGATTGGAGCTACTAGGAGCAAAGTCTTCTGACCACGTAGTAGCTTCAGAGGCAAGCATCACTGAGAATTTCAATGCCAGGTACTTGGATTACTGCACTCTGCATGTCCTAACCTTTGGAGAAAATAAACCACCATTGTTTCATCTCAGCATGTGCATGTTTTCACTCTGGAGCGCTCTGGTCCTGTCTGCCCTACCTATAGGAAAAACGAAGGTAAGATTCTCACAACCTCTCACAACTACGCACCTTCCATTGCCTTTAAGTGGGGACAGAACAGTCAGAAGACTGCTTAAGAGCTCAATACCCCGGCTACAGATCCCTAAGAACCCTGTAACTTCCCACGTAATCTGCCTAGCAACAAGCCTTGTGCACTAGTCTGCCTGCACAGTGCATGCCTGGACAAGCCTAAGGCTATGTGCGCACTAGGCGTTTTTGCCGCGTTTTTAGCGGCGTTTTTTACCGCGTTTTTGTGCTGAAAACGCAGTGACATTGCTTCCCCAGCAATGTCAATGGGTTTTCAGAAGTGCTGTCCTCACACAGCGTTTTTTTTTAGCTGCGTTTTTGTGGTGACCACAAAAACGCAGCATGTCAATTATTTCTGCGTTTTCCACTGCGTTTTTCACTCATTGAATTCAATGAGATGTTAAAAACGCAATGAAAAACGCATATAGCCGCGTTTCTATGACTAAAAACGCAGCTATACACGCAAGGGGTGGGCACTACAGTGACGTGTACAGGAAGAGGATTCCTTCTGTTGGTAAACACAGAAGCGTGAATCCTCCCGGTACCGTCACCGCTGCCTCCACCTCCCGTCCTGTGCATGTCAGCTCCGTGCGGCGCCATGTCTGGGCGGGAGGTGGAGGCAGCGGCGAAAACCAAAGTGAACAGTAGAAAAAAAAAAAAAGTCATATACTCACCTGTCTGCAGGGTCCCGATGCCATGCCCGCTCCCAGCTCCTCCCGGTCCCGCCGCTCTGGCTGTGTGCAGTCTCCCCGGGGCAGGACCTTGCTTGCAGGACCTGGCGCTGATCACCTGATGCAGTCACCTGACGCATCAGCTGATCACGGTGTCGCCGGCTTTTTCGCGCCCGGCCGGCTATCAGCTGATCCTGCTGTCAGGGGACTTCATCAGCTGATTACCGGCAGCTCTTGCAGCGATCGGACGGGATCAGACTCCTGTCCAATCGATCGCTCCAGGAGCTGCCGGTAATCAGCACAGCACATAAGTGAGTATTATTTTTTTTTTTTTTTTCTACTGATGCATCAGCTGATTGTATAATCGGCTTTTATACAATCAGCTGATGTGTGATGTGATTCAGGCACTTGAACCTGACACATCATCTGATCGCTTTGCCTTCCAGCAAACCGATCAGATGATATTGGATCCGGATTGGACGGCGCGGGACCCTGACCCAGGATTACTGCGGAGGGGGGTTTATTTCAATAAAGATGGAGTCACTAATTGTGTTGTGTTTTATTTCTAATAAAAATATTTTTCTGTGTGTTGTGTTTTTTTTTTATCTTTACTAGAAATTCATGGTGGCCATGTCTAATATTGGCGTGACACCATGAATTTCGGGCTTAGGGCTAGCTGATAATATACAGCTAGCCCTAACCCCATTATTACCTAGCTAGCCACCCGGCATCAGGGCAGCTAGAAGAGTTGGATACAGCGCCAGAAGATGGCGCTTCTATGAAAGCGCCATTTTCTGGGGTGGTTGCGGACTGCAATTCGCAGTGGGGGTGCCCAGAAAGCATGGGCACCCTGCACTGTAGATTCCAATCCCCAGCTGCCTAGTTGTACCCGGCTGGACTCAAAAATTAGGCGAAGCCCACGTCATTTTTTTTTTTTAATTATTTCATGAAATAATTAAAAAAAAAGGGCTTCTCTATATTTTTGGTTCCCAGCCGGGTACAAATAGGCAGCTGGGGGTTGGGGGCAGCCCGTACCTGCCTGCTGTACCCGGCTAGCATACAAAAATATGGCGAAGCCCACGTCATTTTTTTTTCTTTTTGGGCAAAAAACTGCATACAGTCCTGGATGGAGGCTGCTGAGCCTTGTAGTTCTGCAGCTTCTGTCTGCTCTCCTGCATACACTAGTGAATGGAGGATGCTGAGACTTGTAGTTCTGCAGCTTCTGTCTGCTCTCCTGCATACACTAGTGAATGGAGGATGCTGAGACTTGTAGTTCTGCAGCTGCTCTCTGATCTTCTGCATACACTAGTGAATGGAGGATGCTGAGACTTGTAGTTCTGCAGCTGCTGTCTGCTCTCCTGCATACACTAGTGAATGGAGGATGCTGAGACTTGTAGTTCTGCAGCTGCTGTCTGCTCTCCTGCATACACTAGTGAATGGAGGATGCTGAGACTTGTAGTTCTACAGCTGCTGTCTGCTCTCCTGCATACACTAGTGAATGGAGGATGCTGAGACTTGTAGTTCTGCAGCTGCTGTCTGCTCTCCTGCATACAATGAACATTTTGAAGAAGGAAATGACATCAGACCTTTTTTTTTTTTTTTTTTTCATCAACAATCTTTAATGGCATTGTGCACTGATTAAAAACGCAGTGAGCAAAAACGCAGCAAAAAACGCACCAAATCGCGGCAAAAACGCATGCGTTTTTGCCGCGTTTTTTTTAGCCGCGGGTGCGTTTTTTAGACATAAACGCACATAAAAACGCAGCGTGAAAAAAACGCCTAGTGCGCACATAGCCTAAGGGGAAGCTCTCCCATCTGCCACGTCCTGTGTCACCTCTGCTTGCATTGTAAAGGGACAGTTTATGCACCTGCTGTTTCCCTCTAGCCTTACCCCTTCTATAGACTTGCAGTACATTATACCCCATTACTGCACATCGCTGCACTGCGAACCCCAAGTTTTACTAAAGACACCTTGGGAATCTCATTAGGGAGTCCTTGCAGAGCTGCACAACGATTTTTGGACCCCTATTCAAAAGTCAAGTTTCTTAAAGAGACAGTACACCTTAAATCAAAATTGGCCGAAAAAGACCTTGGACAGTTCCCCACTGCTGAAACAGAGCAAATACAATCTGATACTGTCCATTATGAAGCCCAGGAGGCAGAGCCCACGCTTTCAGCAGACCAAGTTGTCCGACCGAAGCGCTCTTCCAAACCCATGATAAAGGCCACTGAAAACTATCACACTATGAAAGATGAGCTATGTGAACACCTGGAAGAACAGTGGGAACGAGTCACCTATTACATGTCAAGACTTGAATCCTCATCAGGTGATGCCGCATGCTTACAAGCCGCTCTGGAACGGCTGAACACAGCTCATGAAAGATACAAGAGACTGTCAACAAGGTACATTACCTTTCTAAAAGACTCTAAAATTGATGAAGCTCTTTCAGACCTGAGCAAGGCAGAAGAGGTAGACAAGGAAAGAGATGCCAAGGTGCAAGATGCCATAGACGAGGCCGAACACCGTATCTCTCACCAGCAAGAAACCAGATCACACCGATCAACCTCATCATGACGTTCCTCTCGGTCATCCGGGTCATCATCCTCAAGAAGCTCAGCCCTGAGCGACAGGATACTAGAGGCCCGCATAAGAGCAGAGGAATCCAAGGTGAGATGTTCCTTCACAGAAAGAGAAGTAGAGGAAGAAGCCAAAAGGACTGAAGCAGAAGCCCTTGCAAAAGCAGAAGCCGCTAAAGCAGAAGCCAAAAGGGCAGAAGCAGAAGCCCTTGCAAAAGCAGAAGCTGCTAAAGCAGAAGCCCTTGCAAAAGCAGAAGCCGCTAAAGCAGAAGCCCATGCAAAAGCAGAAGCTGCTAAAGCGGAAGCCAAAAGGGCAGAAGCGGAGGCTCGGATAAAGATTATTCGGTCACAGATGGAAGAGGAAGTTGCGCTAGCTAAAGTGAGACTACTTGAGCAAGCATTGATCCAAGGTCCTGATCCAGCTCACTCGCCACCACTGGAAGCAGACAATCCAGTTGATCGCACAAGAGACTATGTACTGAATCAGTTACCTGTAGCAACCCCGGTTTGCAGTACCGTCCAAGCCGACAACACCGAAACCTCCAACTTACCTCTACCAGTGCCAGTGCCACCTAAAGCACCCGAACAAATTAATAACAGTGACCAAGAGGTGCCCTCTCAAACACAGTCACCACAGCAAGATGGCAACCAAGTGTTTCCTGACCCACTTCCACAGCTCAAGCAGCGGTCATCAGAATCTACAGAGGCTAAACCACAGCTCAACCCTGCAGCAACGTCATTTTACCCGGGAACATCTCATCCATTCAAGCCAGGCAGCCCATATGCCCCAGGGGCATCACGAGTCGTCGTGGCAACAAGTGGTGAGAAATCAGATATGTCTGAGTTTGCCAGGTTCATGGTGAGCAGAGAGCTAATCAACACTAGTCTCACGAAATTTGATGATCATGCAGAGAGCTACAGGGCCTGGAAAGCAACTTTCAAGGCAGCCATCGCCAATCTCAACTTCACTGCAGAACAGGAGCTCGACCTCCTGATCAAGTGGTTGGGCCCAGGCTCTACAAACCGTATCAAGAGCCTCAGAACCGTCTATGTGGGACAAGCAGAAGCAGGTCTCGCTGCTGCATGGCAGAGATTGGAACGCACCTTTGGCAGCGCAGAAGCAATAGAGAAAGCCCTATTGAAGAGACTGCAGGACATCCCAAAGATCAACCTTAAAGAAGTCCACAAGCTTCAAGACCTAAGTGATCTGCTCATGGAGCTGGAGCTCGCCAAAAGAGATCCTCGTCTGTCTGGGCTGTGCTACCTGGATACAGCCCATGGAGTGAACCCAATCGTGGTGAAGCTGCCATACAGTCTGCAGGAGAAATGGGCAACGTCAGTCTCAAGGCACAAAAGAATGCATGATGTCACCTTTCCCCAATTTATTCACTTCTGCAAGTTCATTGACGAGCAGGCCCAGATGAGGAACGACCCCAGCCTCGACTTCCTAGAGTTCAACACTTCGGCAGCTGCAACATCATCATCATCAAGGTATGAAGGTGCCATACACAAACGCAGAGACATTAAGAACACTGTGAGTGTCAGGAAGACTAAGCTGCCATCACCTGCAGCACGCACAGATAAACAGAACACCGTCTCATCACGAGATAAGTCTTTCAATCAAGAATGTCCCATCCATAAAAAACCGCATTCACTGAACAAGTGCAGAGGGTTTAGATCCAAAACCCTACAGGAGCGCAAGAAAGTCCTCACAGAGCTTGGGATGTGTTTCAAATGCTGTGCATCACTTGAGCACATGGCCAAGGACTGTAAATCCATCATCAAGTGTGAGGAGTGTCATAGTGAAAAACACGTTTCAGCCATGCACCCAACCCAGCTAGCTAGAGACACACCGGCTGCAGTCACCACCACTCCCACTCCAAGTCATGGCGGGGAGCCCAAGAATCAGACTGACACCACCACAGCCGTCTCCTGCTCATGTTCAGAGGTATGTGGAGAGGGCCAAACACAGAAATGTTGTGCCTGAATATGCCTCATCAAGGTTTATCCCGAGGGACATCCAGAAAAGGCAATGAAGGTGTATGCCACCATAGACGACCAAAGCAACTGGTCCCTAGCAGGAACCAAATTCTTTGAAGCCTTCGGAATTAATGGACCATCAGAACCCTACACCTTGAACACCTGCTCGGGTCACATAGAGACTAGCGGCAGAAGAGCCCAGGGATTCATTGCTTCTCCTATCAATGGGAAGACTGAAATACCTCTACCAACGCTCGTTGAATGTGACCAAATACCCAGCCACAGGAATGAAATTCCTACCCCAGAAGCTGCATTTCATCAACCACACCTAAGACACCTCGCTAGTGTTATCCCACCTCTGGACAGTAACGCAGAGATTCTACTCCTGCTCGGCAGAGACAATCTAAGGGTACACAAGGTGCGACAGCAGTGTAATGGGCCTGACTATGCACCACACGCCCAGAGACTGGACTTGGGATGGGTAGTCATAGGAAATGTGTGCGTTGATCGATCAGAAATTGATTCCTTCAAGACTTATGTGCATGAAGATGGGCGCACAACCTGCTTAAAGCCATGTCCTCATCACTATGGAGTGAAAGAGAAGTCTCCAGACACAATACAGCTACCTGACATCGCTTCTTCTCTGCATATCGACAACTTGGGAAGATCAGTCTTTCACACAACCAAGGACGACGATAAAGTAGCCTTGTCAGTAGAGGACAGAGAATTCATCGGAATAATGGACTGTGAGTTTTCTAAAGACAAAGCCAACCATTGGGTCTCTCCATTACCCTTCCGATCTACCAGGGTAAGACTCCCAAACAACCGAGCTCAAGCTCAGACTAGATGTAACTCTCTTCAGCGTTCCATGAACAGCAAGCCTGAAATGAGAGAACATAGCGTCGCCTTTATGGACAAGGAAGTCCGCAACAACCTAGCAGAACCTGTACCAGCTGAACTGAATCCAGCAGATCACGCAACTAGACCTATGTCTATAAGTTCTTTTGCTAACTCTTCTTGGCTTACAGGTCCAGAGTTCCTGCTGAGATAGTCAGAAGAAGGTGTCCAGGAAGCCTTCAGCATCCTAGATCCGGACAACGATCCAGATGTCCGAGCTGAAGTCAATACCCTGGCCACCAGTGCAGAAAAAACTTCCAACCTCGGTTGCCAACGTTTTGAACGTTTCTCCAGCTGGATGAGGCTCGTCAGGACTGTTGCTAGGTTAGTGCATATCGCCAGATGCTGTCGTACGGACCTTAAAAACAAAGACGGTCATCGCTGGCATGTCTGCCACAAAGCCCTTTCTGCTGAGGACATCTCCCATAGTGAGTCCCTCATAATATGCCACCTCCAACAGAGTGAATTCGCCATAGAATGGAAGTGTTTATACAACAAACAGCAGATTCCATTAAGAAGTCCTCTCGCCAATTTAAACCCAGTCATCGACAGTTTCGGCTTACTGAGAGTTGGTGGTCGTTTAAATCAGGCTCATCTTGGAGTTGCAGAACAAAATCCTCTCATCATTCCCAACAAACACCATGTTACAGTCTTGCTGATCCGACACCACCATGAAAAGACTGAACACCAAGGCAGGCAAATTACAGAAGGTGCTTTACGGTCTGCAGGCCTCTGGATTATTGGAATGAAGAGACGTGTAGCACAAATACTACACGATTGTGTGCACTGTCGTAAAGCGAGAGGAAAACAACTGTACCAGCAAATGGCTGACTTGCCTACAGACAGACTTTCCACAGAGCCACCTTTCACCTACGTGGGCCTAGACGTTTTCGGACCATGCATGGTGTCCACACGCAGAACTCGCGGAGGCCAAGCAAACAGCAAGCGGTGGGCTGTGTTATTCACCTGCATGAGTGTTCGAGCCGTTCACATTGAGGTGTTAGAGTCCATGGATACCTCCAGCCTAATCAACGCCTTGAGAAGGTTCTTTGCCATCAGAGGACCAGTGAAACAGCTGAGGTCTGACCGTGGAAGCAACTTCGTCGGTGCATGTAGAGAACTGAACATCGACACCAAACCTATCCAAGATCAGCTGGCAGAGAAAGGTTGCACCTGGATCTTCAATCCCCCTCACAGTTCTCACATGGGAGGCTCCTGGGAGAGGATGATCGGGATTTCACGCAACATCTTGAACTCCATGCTAATAGACGTCAATTCCTCAAGACTCACACATGAGACTCTAGTCACTCTTTTTGCTGAAGTCTCAGCCATTATCAATTCAAGACCCCTTGTGCCGGTGACCATGGATCCAGAAACACCAACCATATTAACTCCTACTATTCTCATTACCCAAAAAACTGACAACGCGGTAATGCCCAGCGGAGAGTTCACCCATGCGAACACTTATCAAAAACACTGGAAACGGGTTCAATACTTGGCTGACTACTTCTGGAACCGATGGAGGAAGGAATACCTCATCATTCTTCAAGGAAGAAAGAAGTGGCGACATCCCAAGCCGAACCTCAAGGAAGGAGACCTAGTCCTCATGAAAGATCAGACCACAGAAAGGACTGACTGGCCTATGGGACTAATTACTAGGATACTGCCTAGTCAGGACGGCAATTTTCGGATGGTGGAGCTAAAGGTCATCAGGAAAGGTGAGACGAAGACCTTTGCAAGGCCAATCCACAAACTTGTTCTGCTTTTGCCCATAGAGGGCGTCCCTACAGGATGAACGCTACCGGACCTGAACTTTGAGCCATCCTTCTTGTTTTGGACTCAATTGAGCTTGTTTTTGCATTTAACATGCCTTTCCTTTCAGGTTGTATTATGGACTCAATAGTGAAATCCCCAAAGTGAATTTCAGACGGGGAGTGTGCTGTTTCTATTTGTCTTAGTTAAAACTGTTATTTAATGTTTTTCATGCTTGTCTCTGCTGCCATCTACTGGTCAGACCTTTCGGCTCCTCTGTTTCTTTTGTCCAGCCCATGGGAGTGTCTGATGACCCTCTTGCATCACATCCTGGGATGTTCATTTCCAAAGCAGAGTTTGTGAGAACAACATCCCATATTGGATTGCAGCTACTAGGAGCAAAGTCTTCTGACCACGTAGTAGCTACAGAGGCAAGCATCACTGGAGAATTACAATGCCAAGTACTTGGATTACTGCACTCTGCATGTCCTAACCTTTGGAGAAAATAAACCACCATTGTTTCATCTCAGCATGTGCATGTTTTCACTCTGGAGCGCTCTGGTCCTGTCTGCCCCACCTATAGGAAAAACGAAGGTAAGATTCTCACAACCTCTCACAACTACGCACCTTCCATCGCCTTTAAGTGGGGACAGAACAATAAGTAACATGATATATGTAGACAGTGACTGCACCAGCAGAATAGTGAGTGCAGCTCTGGAGTATAATATAGGATATATAATATAATATACAAATATAGTTGCTTATCATTTCTTAAATGTGACAATGAATGGCTCAGAATGGAAATATTAGGAAATGGAGAAGGAGAATTGTGAAATTTCTGAGGACATGTGAGTATTATACACAGTATAGAACTTAATATTATACATAGATTACAGTATAGATGTTCTAGTTCATATTGGTTAGAGATGCAATATTTTTGGTTCCTCAGGTCCCATCTGGCTGGATAACGTGCGCTGCTCCGGTGCAGAGAGCTCTCTGGCAGAATGTGAATCTAACGGCTGGGGTGTCACTGACTGCAAGCACTCCGAGGACGTGGGCATCTTGTGCTCGACAACTCGCCTGAGGCCATCGGATCTGCCTCAATCCATCGCTGCACAGGTGAGCAGCACAGT
Source organism: Anomaloglossus baeobatrachus (assembly GCF_048569485.1). Classification (NCBI taxonomy): domain Eukaryota; kingdom Metazoa; phylum Chordata; class Amphibia; order Anura; family Aromobatidae; genus Anomaloglossus; species Anomaloglossus baeobatrachus. The sequence continues at coordinate 37,565,427 of NC_134357.1, read as the reverse complement.
GTGACCTGCACAACGCGAATAATGGCCTCTTATTGTCTGCAAAACTAGTAATAGAAAATACCGGCCCCGGTGACAGCATTTGGTTTGGTGATCGGTGCGCTGCTTTCTATGCTGGCACAGGAGATGTTATTTGAATAGGGAACACTTGGTTTAGGAACCACTGCTGTATAGTGCCATATTAATACCACCTTCTTCCATGGTTGCATGCCCCTGTCCTCCTCATACGTCCTTTGCAGACTCTCGGCGGTAGAGCTGGATCAGCACTGGTGCTCGGACCGGTATACAGAACATGCCGCTACGCTCTGCCCGATCTGACACCTTTCTACCCTAGCCAGTCATTTTTTTCACAAGTTCTTTTGTGAGATGAGACCTGACGGCCATACTTCGCTCTCCATAGTATCCATGAGTCTTGACCGTCCATGACCCAGTTGATGGTCACTGATATTCCTTCCTTGTAAAACCTATTGTAGATTGTAACTACTACATAGCAGGAACACCTTTCAAGGTGTAGAGACCTGACCATACAGCCTCCCTCCTCCTCCACACTGACCTCTTGCTTTTTGCAGGCATTTTTCCATCATTTCTGCCCACAGTCACATAGTATCAGTGATACTGCTATTTACAGTTCACATCATTCTGTAAATTAATGCTGCCATACAGTCTACTTGTGACGCCCTGGGCAAGCCAGGGGTCACAGGTCACAACACCACCACACACCCCACATTCCCTGCAGGCACACCAAAGTCAAAACACAAATCCTTGTTGCCCTCCTCCAGGGGCTGATGTCCACACCAGGGGGTGGGCCAGGCGGTTGGCTCGCCCACCAAGGAGTTCACAGTCCTGGAGGCGGGAAAACCAGGCAGTAGAGTTCGGTGCAGTTGGAGAGTTCAGAGTGAGAGGAAGGAGAAGGAGGACAGTGAGAGTAGTGACAGAGAAAGTGACAGTTGAAAAGCCTGAAGTTAGTCCGGGTGTGTGCCCCGGACTGAGACAGCAAGGTTGGCAGACGGTGGTGACCGTCTGCAGGAGAGGCTGATCGGAGGTTGCCGTAAGGACCGTGGACGGGTGGTGGCCCGGCGGTACCGGAGCGGTATACAAAGAGAAGCCAGCACCAGTGGCAGGGGCCTTTCGGATCCCGGCAAGGCTAGGAGTCGCCATAATTTGCCAAATCCGTCAGTGAAGGGGACCTCCGGGTCTCCCAGCAGCAAAGTCCCGATTGAAGGCAACAGTCCAACCGTGAAGGGGAGACACCGCCAAGGCACCAGTTTCCCAGGGCCAGCACCTGCGGGCAAGAGAGGGGCTCCCCCGGCTCATATCCAAGCTGGGGAGCGGGTTACTGCAGGGAACATCAGCACCGTAGCCGTCCGAGGGACCCGTCCAACCAGCCGTTTGTTTACCGTGAACTGTGTCATCATCCTTGGGCTGAGTGAGTACCTCCGTGCCGTGCGGCACAGCGCTACCCCTGCGTCCCTGCACCTCCACAGGCCCCATAACCCGCCTGTCCACCATCCTGACCTCCCCATCATTGGGCCCCGGGACTACCAAAACCCCTACCCACGGAGGGGCAAACCAACATCTAGCTGCTCCATACCATCGCTCCCGGGATCCCCAGACAGAGCAGCGGTGGTGTCCACACAATCACCACAACCGTGGGTGGCGTCACGAACATTAATCAAATCCCCCACCAACAAAAACACCCCTTTCACTCACGGGCGAGGAGCGCCGCTCGAGTCCCCGGGATCCGGCCTATAGCTCGAGCCACCAAGCAGCAGTAGCCGCAGAGCGGCGGCGGCCGGACCCGAGCAGTGGGAGAGCGCAGCGTTGACACCCTCCTCCCCGCCCGCGACATACTGACCTCAATATACCACCATATAGTGCTGAAATAATATAGAGTAATAGATCTTTGTGCATGAGGTTCATGATAGGGCTAGTTTTATAAAGTAGAAAAGGATCCCCCAACTACTTCTTTTACTATAACTCAAGCCTATATAATACCGCCATATAAAAACAAGATAATATTGCCATATACCACCTACATAAAACCTCAGTATTTTGCTAGAATATATACACCACGTAATACCACCACATAAAAGCAATATAATACTTCCATATACAACCCTCATAATACCATCATATAGTACCAAGATGACACTGCCATCTACAGCCAACAGGTATGTCACCATATAGTGCTAAGATAATACTGCCAAATACAACCCACATAATACTACCATATAGAGCCAAGACAGCACTGCCATGTACAATCCACATAATACTTCCATATAGAGCTAAGACAGCACTGCCATGTACAAGCCTCATAATACCATTATGTACTACCAAGATAATATATGTATATCACCATATAGTGCAGAGGTCATAGTGCCATGTACAACCCACATAAAAACACCATATAGTGTCAAAATAATATTGCCTATACAACCTACATAAAACCTCAATATTTTGCTGGAATATATACATCAAGTAATACCACCATTGAAAGCCAATATAATACTTCCATATACAACCCTCATAATACAGTCATACAGTGCTAAGATGTTATTGCCATGTACAGCCAACATGTATACCACAATATAGTGCCAAAATAATATCGCAATATACAACATGCATAATACCACCATATAGTGACAGCACAACACTGCCTTATAGAGTTCACATAATACCTCCATATGGTTCCAAAATTATATAGCTAACTACAGCACACACAATACCACAATATACTGTCTAGATACTACTGCCATATACAGCGCACATAGTACCATTATATAATTCCAAAATAATATTGCCATATACAGAACACATAATACCACAATATAGTGCCAAGATTAATTTACCATATACAAGCTGCATAATACCACCATATTGTGCCAAGTTAACACTGCCATATAGAGTTCACATAATACCTCCATATAGTGCAAAAATAATATGTAGTATTTCCACACAATACTGCAATTCACTTTCCAAACACCATATAATTCTGGATGGTTTTCGATTTCTGCTCCTGGAGCTGCATAATAGCACTCCTTCATAAAGTCACTGCCACAGAAGCCCGGAAAGTCTATGGCCACTAAGGCCGAAAACACCTGTGGAATAAAGGGGTTAAATTTATGTGGTTGTCAGTGAAGTGAAGAGGCACATGGGACATGTCACTAAAATATGGCTTTTTGGCACGCTGCGCCCGCTCCGGCCGCATGAAAATAGCAATGTTCACTTTGGCCGAGACCCAAGAGCAACAAACGTGCACAGAGTCCGACTGACGGTAAAAAGGCCGAGACTTGTGTGTATGAATAGTGTCATAGTGCATGTGTGGCGCCCCTGACCTGGTCAGGCACCACTGAGTACTGCACCCATGCTGGGGACAGTACAATACAGGTAATCCAGATGGCTGACCGGGGTGTGGAACACAGGCGCATAGTGATCAGGTCTCACACATGTACCTTTGAGAGGACCCCTGGGGATCCCAGGAGGGGGCAGAGCCTACGCCTTCACTGGAATAGTGGAGGGGGCGAGAGCCTCCATCTCCTCTCAAGGGGTGTGGTGGAGAGTCTGGTTGCTAGGTGGCGTAGGCAGACACAAGTGGGGAAGGAAAGAGAGATAGGAGGAGTTAGTTAGAGCTGGGAGCTCGGACTGAGGAGATGTCAGCAGAAAGAGCAGAGATGGAAAAACCCACCAGTGAGTCGGTTAGAGCAGATCTCCAGAGGGCTCAGTGAGGAGCAGACCTGTGGGGCTGATGCTGTCTAACAGCGCCCGCGCAGTGGCTACAGACGGGGGAGAACGGTCAACTAGAAGTGCTGCCTGAAAGCCAGCTTCAGCTAGAGAGTGCACGGAGTGGGAAGTACGGAGACTTCTAGAGAGCACCAGGCCCAACCGGGCGGCAGATCCCGAAGCGAGGATAGATTCACCTTTCCCTGCTAAACCTGCCGGTGTGGGGCTCTTACAGCCCACACCACAACTACAAAAGCCGCAGCCACGTAACCGCAAGTAGGGCCCATAGGTCACAGGAGGCAAGAGGCTGGAGTGGCCTGGCCCGGGGAACAAGCACACGGCAAAACAAGAAGGGGAGAGAGGCTTGGAGCATCTTCCCTGGGTGACCCCCATAGGGACTCAAAGTCGGGGTCACCCCAAACCACCAAGGGCTAAGGAAGGCGAGTTTGTAGTCACCCTCATACAGTCAGCCGGAAGGATACCTGGTTCCCACCTGGTTCATCCCAGCTACGCCCGGGTTACTCACCCTGCCACCTGAAGTGAGTAAAAACCCTGAAAGACACTCTGCCTGTGTGTGGTCATTCTGCGACTTGTGGTACTACAGCTTTACAAAGGGCCCTGGGGCTTGCCTCACTCTCAGGAGGCTACTACACCCGACTGCACCCACCATCAGCCCCAGGCGTCCTCTAACCTGCAGTGGCGGTCCCCTCTGACCGCAAATACTGAGAGTGGCGTCACGATCAAAACTGAAGATTCCCTACCTGTGACCAGCACCAGCTACGTGGAGTCCCTGAAGGTATGCACTGATACAACACCGGCGGGGCTTCACATCTGGCGTCACGAACAGGATAAGGACTAGACCTGTCCAGACAGGTGACCATGTGCCTGGGCGGTCCGCTTGAAAAATTGGAAGCGCCGCCATATTGCCACCATGAAAAGCGCGCTGAAAAACAACAGCAGCCCGCGCTGGAAGAAGTTACCGCCCACGAAGAGGTGTGGCTACCCAGAGATCCCCTGCAGAGTTCTGACCTTGCCAGCTATGAGAGTGGAAGCGTCGAGAGACGGCGGGAAGGAAAGAGAGCCACAAGCCTGCTGCTGGGAGCGGAGCTACTGAAAGAGGCAGAGCAGAAACTGGACAGCTTGTTACAGGAGGCAGCGAAGAGTCCACTGCTGGGAGACCGTGCAGAAGACGGCGCAGAAGAAATGGCGTCTGACCGCAGGAACCCAGAACCAGGCTCCGCTGCCTGGTGGTACCGAGAGCTGGCCCAGTTTTGCAACCGGCTGGAGACCCGGGTCGTGGAGCAGATTCGGGAGGAACGGATGGAACTGCAGGAGATGACCGCGGCGGTTCGGGCCTATGAAGGGAGAGCTGCGCGCCGGGTGTCAGGCGGGACGGCGACGACGCAGACCCCAGTGCTACCAACAACGGGTGAGTCGAATGATGCCCCGGCCCGCGCAAGTGCCCCGACCCCTGCTGCCACGTCCGCGGTCCCTGAAGAGGCGTCCGGTGCGGCGACGCTGAAGCAGGCCGCAGCCACGCCAGGTGCGGCCCTCCAAGCCCCAGCGGCTGCAGCGATGCCCTGCTCGGCCCACCAAGACCCAGTCCCTGCAGCGATGCCCTGCCCGGCCCGCCAGGACCAGGCCGCCGCCATCCTGGGCGCGGCCCGCCAAGACCAGGCCGCCGCCATACAGGGCGCGGCCCGCCAAGCCCAGACTGCTGCAGCGACGTCCAGCCCAGCCTGCACAGAGCCCCCTGCAACAGCGACACTGATCCAGGCCGCCGCCATGCCAGGCGCGGCCCGCCAAGACCAGGCCGCCGCCATCCAGGGCGCGGCCCGCCAAGACCAGGCCGCCGCCATCCAGGGCGCGGCCCGCCAAGACCAGGCCGCCGCCATGCCAGGCGCGGCCCGCCAAGAAAAGACTACCTCAGCATTTACCCCGGCCTGTAAGGCCAGAGCAGACACCGCTCCCCGGTCCACAGAGGTTCCTGATAGGCAGCCCACGGTGGGTGAAGACCCTGCATATTGGCAGATGAGGGCTGACCTGGAGGCCAAATTTCCACAATGGTTGGTGAGCCAGTACATACCCCCTCCGCATACCCCAAAGAGTCTCCTGCTAACTCCTGCAGCAGCTACACCAAGGAGTCCCTCACCTGGGCCGGCTGAAGAGCATCCATCCCCGGCACTGCCACAGCTGGAGTGCCAGGAAGAACTAAGGGGGAGAGGAGGCCAGGAGGCAGAAGGGCTAACTCCGACGCCAGCCGCAGCAGACTCCTACTCAGAGCCGGAAATGCTGCCATACTCCCGCTGGGACGAGGAGGACCTGACCCCCTCTGCAGAAGAAGAGCTGCCTAAGAGCTTCACCTGGGAGCCCACAAGCATGGATCCAGCCCGCAAGACACGGCGCAGAAGAACACAGTTTGCTCCAGCACCACAGTCTCCTGAACAGAGAGCAGTCACCGCCAGAGACCTAAAGGAGAAGCGTTTGTTGAGAGAGTCCAAAGCCCAGGCTAGAGGACCCCTGTGTTATGGCATAGTGGAAGATTTCAACTTGAAAAGTGGTTATGGCTTCATTGTAGCACCAGGAATAAAAGAAGGGATATTTGTAAACCGCAGAGATGTGAACGCTCATCTGCCAAGAGGACACCCTTGCAGAAATCTGAAAATGGGAGATTTGGTACAGTTTACCATGCACCAAGGTGAAAGGGGATTGTACGCACTTGACGTAACGCTATGTCCCAACAAACCCTACAGCCATCCCATGCAACAAGAAAGACAAGAAAGACAAGAAAGACAAGAAAGACAAGAAAGACAAGAAAGACAAGAAAGACAAGAAAGACAAGAAAGACAAGAAAGACAAGAAAGACAAGAAAGACAAGAAAGACAAGAAAGACAAGATGGAGATAAAGAACCAGATGTAGAAACAGATGAAGACCAAGAACGGAAAGATAAAGATCCTACAGATGAAGAAAGAGGCAAAGAGCAAGAAAGTCACAGGTGCCAGTGCCCAACGTGCCCTCGCCCTAGTGAAAAAGAGGAGTAAAGTAAAGGAAAGTAAGAAGTTACTGTTTTGACCAGTTAAAGTTTGAAAAGTTTTGTTTGCAACGTTTAAGAAATGCGCCCACAAAAACTATTGTGAGAAACAAACTTAAGGCTATGAACTTGCTATAGCCACAAACTCTCGCAGTGTAAATAGTTACACCAGTGGCACCACCACCAGGGCCAGCCTGCTTAGGGGCTTGGCTCGTCTGCAACCAGGGGGGGCCCGTCCGTAGAAAAGGGCCTTGGCTCACCTGCGACCAGAGAGCACGCCTGTTTATGGGGCCTTGGCTCACCACCACAAAGAGGGTACCTGGCCAGCACCAACTGTGGAGGCCGCCTCTGAATCCTGCCAGAAGAGGCTGACGGCGCGGATCCACCAGGCCAGGTATACCCTGAAACCACCAGCCCATGAAAGCCGCCTCTACATCCTGCCAGAAGTGGCTGAAGTCGCGGCCAACGGGAGAGGAAGATTGGAGGAAAGGTCTGGGGAAACGGATGGCCCAGACCTGGTTACCAACAGGACCGGTGACCTGCCTCCTGAGAGGGTTTTGGGTGGGTTAACGGACTTGTGGGTGGAGGGTGGTGATGTCTGATACCTGGTGCTTTTAAATGTTTTACATGTTTTAATGTTTTATGCATTTTAAAATGTTGTCTTGCAGCCCGAGGACGTGCTGGTGATAACTAAGGGGGAATGTGGCGCCCCTGACCTGGTCAGGCACCACTGAGTACTGCACCCATGCTGGGGACAGTACAATACAGGTAATCCAGATGGCTGACCGGGGTGTGGAACACAGGCGCATAGTGATCAGGTCTCACACATGTACCTTTGAGAGGACCCCTGGGGATCCCAGGAGGGGGCAGAGCCTACGCCTTCACTGGAATAGTGGAGGGGGCGAGAGCCTCCATCTCCTCTCAAGGGGTGTGGTGGAGAGTCTGGTTGCTAGGTGGCGTAGGCAGACACAAGTGGGGAAGGAAAGAGAGATAGGAGGAGTTAGTTAGAGCTGGGAGCTCGGACTGAGGAGATGTCAGCAGAAAGAGCAGAGATGGAAAAACCCACCAGTGAGTCGGTTAGAGCAGATCTCCAGAGGGCTCAGTGAGGAGCAGACCTGTGGGGCTGATGCTGTCTAACAGCGCCCGCGCAGTGGCTACAGACGGGGGAGAACGGTCAACTAGAAGTGCTGCCTGAAAGCCAGCTTCAGCTAGAGAGTGCACGGAGTGGGAAGTACGGAGACTTCTAGAGAGCACCAGGCCCAACCGGGCGGCAGATCCCGAAGCGAGGATAGATTCACCTTTCCCTGCTAAACCTGCCGGTGTGGGGCTCTTACAGCCCACACCACAACTACAAAAGCCGCAGCCACGTAACCGCAAGTAGGGCCCATAGGTCACAGGAGGCAAGAGGCTGGAGTGGCCTGGCCCGGGGAACAAGCACACGGCAAAACAAGAAGGGGAGAGAGGCTTGGAGCATCTTCCCTGGGTGACCCCCATAGGGACTCAAAGTCGGGGTCACCCCAAACCACCAAGGGCTAAGGAAGGCGAGTTTGTAGTCACCCTCATACAGTCAGCCGGAAGGATACCTGGTTCCCACCTGGTTCATCCCAGCTACGCCCGGGTTACTCACCCTGCCACCTGAAGTGAGTAAAAACCCTGAAAGACACTCTGCCTGTGTGTGGTCATTCTGCGACTTGTGGTACTACAGCTTTACAAAGGGCCCTGGGGCTTGCCTCACTCTCAGGAGGCTACTACACCCGACTGCACCCACCATCAGCCCCAGGCGTCCTCTAACCTGCAGTGGCGGTCCCCTCTGACCGCAAATACTGAGAGTGGCGTCACGATCAAAACTGAAGATTCCCTACCTGTGACCAGCACCAGCTACGTGGAGTCCCTGAAGGTATGCACTGATACAACACCGGCGGGGCTTCACACATGCGCCTGCATTACCTCACTCCACCCCGGCCTCACATACCAGTGGGGTTTCCTCGCCTCTGAGGCATTCCAAAAACGTCTCCAAAGATCGCACCGCAGGAGATCAGTCATGTCATGACAAATCAGAAGATTTTACTCACCAAGAAAAATGAGCAACGGTGGAACATTGATGATGACACATAGATGAAATCTCTGCCGAAGATGTAGCAGAGAGAAATGTGTCACATCATGGTGACGATCCAGATTCACCACCCCCTCATTACAATTTTTACATGAAATAACTAGTGATGAGCGGGCACTACAATGCTCGGGTGCTCAGTACTCGTAACTAGTGATGAGTGAGCACTACCATGCTCGGGTGCTCAGTACTCGTAACTAGTGATGAGTGAGCACTACCATGCTCGGGTGCTCAGTACTCGTAACTAGTGATGAGCGGGCACTACCATGCTCGGGTGCTCAGTACTCGTAACTAGTGATGAGTGAGCACTACCATGCTCGGGTGCTCAGTGTCGCGGGCGTAGGGGACGCGCTCGCCACGCTCGGGTCCGGGCCTTCTGCTGCTGCTCGGTGGCTCGAGCGGTGGACCGGACCCGGGGACATGAGCAGCGCTCCTCGCCCGTGAGTGAAAGGGGTGGTTTGGTTAGGGAGATTGTTCGTGACGCCACCCACGGGTCGTGGTGATAATGGCACCACCGCTGCTGGTAACGGGGATCCCGGGAGAGATGGTAGGGAGCAGCTGAGATGTTGTCCCCTCCGCGGGCAGGGGTTGGTGATCCCGGGGCCCGATGGTGTTACGGGGAGGCCGGATGGCTGGGGTGCAGGGACTGCGCGGCGCGGTGCCGGACGGCACTGGTGTACTCACTCAGACAATCAATGACAAAGTCTCTGGTAAACCAAAACAGCCGGATGGACGGGTCCCGCAGCCGGCTGCAGTGTTGTTGTTGTGCTCTCCCCGGACGGCTGATGGTGGCTGTCTTTCCCTGCACCTTTGAAAATGTTCTTGACTCCTGTGGTTGCCCATCGGTAGTCCGCTCCCCGGCGTATAGGTGCCGTAGGAGCCCGTTTTGCCCGCAGGCGCTGGCCCTTGGATCTCTAGCCTGTGGCGGTGGCTGTACATCCTCTCTGGGTGGACGGTTGCCTTCAATCGGGACTTTATAGTTGAGAAACCCCTGGGGTTCCTGTCACATTCGGATTTGACTATTGATGGCGGCTCAAAGCCTGGTCGGGGTCCGATGGCCCTGCCTGTGTGCTTAGCTTCACTCCGTTCCCCGGTCCGGTAACGGCGGGTTGACGCTCGACCCCGGTCCTTACAGCTCTGTGGAGTTCCACTAACTCCTGCAGATGGCCACCACTGTCTGCCAACCTTGCTGTTAGTGTTTGGGCTCCAACCCAGACACCCAAGTGTTCACTCCTCTCACTTTCACCTCCTAAACTGATCTGTCTCTTTTCCCGCCTCCAGGCCTGTGAACTCATCGGTGGGTGGGGCCAACCGCCTGGCTCCGCCCCACCTGGTGTGGACATCAGACCCTGGAGGGAGGCAACAAGGGTTTTGTGTTTGGCTGCTGTAACTGCCTAGGGTGGGGGTGTGTGTTGGTATGTTTGTGACTACCTGGCTAGTCCAGGGCGTCACACTCAGTACTCGTAACTAGTGATGAGCGGGCACTACCATGCTCGTGTCGCGGGCGGAGGAGGGGACGCTACGCTCTCCCACTGCTCGGGTCCGGCCGCTGCTGGTGCCGCTGCTCGGTGGTGGCTCGAGCGGTGGGCCGGATCCCGGGGACTCGAGCGGCGTTCCTCGCCCGTGAGTGAAAAGGGGATTTTGATTGTGGGGGTTTTGATTATTGTCCGTGACGCCACCCACGGTTGTGGTGATATTAGTGACACCACCGCTGCTCTGGATGGGGATCCCGGGAGCGGTGACAGGGAGCAGCTTTGTTGTTAGTTCTCCCCTCCGTGGGTAGGGGGTTGGTTGTCCCGGGGCCCGGTGATGGGGGTAGGGATGGATGGCAGGCGGGTTACGGGGCCTGGTGAGGTGCAGGGTCGCGGGGGCAGCGCTGTGCCGCACGGCACGGTGGTACTCACTCAGCCAATGATGAGGACACAGTTCTCGGTACAACAGACGGCTGGATGGACGGGTCCCACAGACGGCTGCGGTGTTGTTTCTCCCGGCAGGTTGATGGTGACTGCCTTTCCCTGCACCTATGTATGGTAGATGGTTCCAATGGGTTCCCACCAGTAACCCGCTCCCCAGCTTGGATATGGGCTGGAGGAGCCCCTTTTGCCCGCAGGCTCTGGCACTGAGAAACGGTTGCCTTGGCGGTGGCGGTGTCTCCCTCTCTTGGTTGGACTGTTGCCTTCTGTCGGGACTTGGCTGTTGGGAAACCCAGGAGGTTCCCTTCATTAACGAATTCGGCAAATTCATGGCGACTCCTAGCCTTGCCGGGGTCCGTAAGCCCCTGCCAGATGGTGCTGGCTTCTCTTTGCGTACCGGTCCGGTACCGCCGGGCTACCGCCTGTCCACGGTCCTTACGGTAGACTCCAATCAGCCACTCCTGCAGACGGTCACCACCGTCTGCCAACCTTGCTGTACCGCCCGGGCCACACACCCGGACGCCGTCAGTTAGTTGCTCCACTACCACTTCTCTTCCTTCCACCTTCACCTCCAAAACTAATCTCAACTGTCTTCTTTTCCCGCCTCCAAGACTGTGAACTCCTCGGTGGGTGGTGCCAACCGCCTGGCCCACCCCCTGGTGTGAACATCAGCCCCTGGAGGAAGGCAACAAGGGTTTTGTGTCTGACCTAGGTGTGCCTGCTGGGAGTGTGGGGTGTGTGGGTGTTGTGCTCTGTGGCCCCTGGCTTGTCCAGGGCGCCACATTCCCCCTTAGTTAAATGCAGACTGTCCGCGGGCTGCCCGTCCATCACCGGTTTTATTTTCACAAACTGGAAAATATAGAAAAAATGGTGAAACACAGATTACATTTATAATAACATCTTCCCACATCGGGAGGTACTCTTACTTAAACGTTACGAAACGATTACGGCTTCCGCTCTCTCCCACCCAAGCAACCTGGCCCTGATGCTGCCCCTAAGCAAACAGGCAGCACCCCTTGACCCCAGTCCAGCACAAGTTGCCCGAGCGGGTTCTGTCATTTTCAGGGGACCCGCGTCCATGGGGAACCCCTGAAACCCCCAGAGGATCGCCACCGGTTCTGGTGGTGGCTGGGCCCCAGCCTGCTCCACTGCGGGCCCTTCCTCCAATCTGCCTCTCCGGAGGCGGTAACGGTGAAAGCCACAACAACATTATTATTTACATGCCACTAGTTTGTGGTTGCCCTGCTAGTTCTCGGGCCTGTTCATAAGGCGTTCCTTATGCAAATGGTAAAGGGGGGTCCCAACGGGGACCAGTTGCCGGCAATGACCGGTGCAAATCACGTTGACAATCAGGTAACTTTTCATCAATTATTCATTCTTTTCATTTTCAAACTTTCAAACGGTACTTTTAACACACACACAATTTTTCCTTTTAAAGAGTAGTTTCCCTGTACCTAAGTGGGGGTCTACCTAGGTTGGGACGAGTGGACCTCCGGGGTCCTGTGTCAGTGGGGACAGGCAGTGGGGCAGAGGGAGCAATCAGTTTTTCTTCCCTGCTATCGTGTGGGTCAGGCGGAGGCATAGGGGAGCTGGGTACAGGTTTATCCCTGGGCACTGGCTCATGGCCGACCACTTCCATCACTTCCTCATCCACGGGTTGTGGGAACAGTATCACTGGAAGAATCACCGCGCCATTCTGTGTAGGCCAGTCCGCTGGGAAGTCACCCATCACGGTGTGGATTACCTCTTTTGCCTTCTCCGTCGGTTTAGGAATCGGAACTTCAGCCGCTGCACTCAATGCTGGTGGGCACCTCTTTAGATGGTCCCGGGAAACCGTGGCCAAAGTGCCCCCTTGGTCTCGACTGATCTCGTAGGCCTTCCCATCTTCCCATCCTGTGGGCTGTATGACATATGGGGTTTGCTCCCATTGATCATCCAGCTTGTGGGTCCTCCTCTAACGCTTCAGCACTACATCTCCAGGCTGGAAAGGGCCAGAAGACGCCTTCTGGTTGAAGCGCTGCTTCTGTTGTTCCCGACTGCGACTCAAGTTCTTCTCAACATATTCCTGAATCTGTCGGTACTGCACCCTCCGCCGGGTGTCCCATTCAGCTGTCGAAGGGAGTGCTTCTGGGGCTTCCAATCCCATTTCCAGGTCCACCGGCAGCCGGCCGGGGCGAGCCCTCATCAGGTATGCTGGGGTGCACTTCGTTGAGCTGGAAGGGATATTGTTGTACTTATCGACCAAGTCAGGTAGCTTCTCCGGCCACTGGTTCCGTTCTTCTAGCGGCAACGTCTTGAGGAGGCCCAAGACCAAGTGGTTCATCTTCTCACACATGCCGTTGGTTTGGGCATGGTAAGGCGTGGTCCGGATCTTCTTGCAGCCGTACAACTGACAAAACTCATGGAACACCTCTGCTTCAAAGGCCGGGCTTTGGTCAGTAAGCACCTTCTCAGGGTATGCATGTGGTCGGCAGAAATAAGCCTGGAACGCTCTAGCGGCGGTACGGCCAGTTAGGTCTTTGACTGGGACAACCACCATGAACCTTGAATAGTGGTCTACTATGGTTAGAGCGTAGGTGTACCCACTTCGGCTGGGGGTGAGCTTACATGGTCCAGGGCGACCAGCTCCAGTGGTTGATGTGTAACGATCGGGTGTAGGGGCGCCTTCTGGCTGGCCTCGTCCTTCCTTCTCAGCGTGCAAGGGCCACACTCTCGGCACCAGGCCTCTACAAACTCCCGCATCCCGCTCCAATAGAACCACTCTCTCAACAGCATTTCCAGTTTCTTCCATCCGAAGTGTCCGGCACCATCACGGTATGCTTGTAGGACGGTGGGCACATTAGCTTGGGGAATCACCAACTGGCGGATTTTCTCACGAGTCTTCGGGTTAATCAGCTCACGGTACAATTTCCCCTGGTGTAGATACAGCCGGGTCCGTTCTCGCCACAGGCGTTGGGCTTCAGCTGGAGTGGCAGGGTCTATTCCAGCAGCGCCTTGCTCCACCAAGATCTTGACTAAGCGAACAGCGGTGCCTGGTCCTGAGCTGCTTGCTACTCCTGACTGGGCAGCGGGTCCAGGCTTACCCGTTGTTGATAGACATGCACCTTCTCAGTCGGTGGCTGATGAAATGCGGGCAGCTCAATCTCTTCGAGGTGGTCTTCCTCAGGCCCTTCTTCCAACAAGTGGGCCATCCGAGAGAGTGCATCGGCATTAACGTTGGCACGGCCAGCCCTGTACTTGATGGTGAAATCGTAGTTGGCTAGCCTAGCCACCCACCGCTGTTCCAACGCGCCCAGCTTGGCAGTGTCCAGGTGGGTCAGCGGGTTATTATCCGTGAAAGCGGTAAACTTAGCTGCTGCCAGATAATGGCGAAACCGCTCGGTGATAGCCTACACCAGCGCCAGGAGTTCAAGCTTGAAAGAGCTGTAGTTCTCAGGGTTCCTCTCCGTCGGTCGGAGCTTCCGGCTGGCATAAGCAATCACTTTTTCTTTTCCGTCCTGGACCTGGGATAGGACTGCCCCTAAGCCTACATTGCTGACATCGGTGTAAAGGATGAAGGGGTGGTTGTAATCAGGATATGCTAGGATTTCTTCTCCGGTCAGGGCCGCTCTCAGCTGACGGAAGGATTCCTCATGCCTTTCTTCCCACACCAATGGGGCTCCTAGGGGTCTACCACCTTTTGTCTGTCCCACAAGGAGGTCTTGCATGGGGGCAGCCATCTTCGTGTACCCCTTGATGAAGCGACGGTAATACCCCACCAGGCCCAGGAACTGCCTCACCTCCTTCACCATGGTCGGCCTCAGCCAGTCCTGAATGGCGGTGATTTTCTCGGGATCAGGGGCGACACCTTCTGCACCGACCACATGCCCTAGGTACTGCACTCTGGGTTTTAGCAGATGACACTTTGAGGGCTTTCATCCTATATTTGGCAAGGGACGCGAACACCTCAGCTAGGTGCTCCAGGTGGGCTTCATATGTCTGGGAGTACACAATCACATCATCCAGGTACAGCAGGACGGTTTCAAAGTTTAGATGCCCCAGACAGCATTCCATCAGCCGTTGGAAGGTTCCAGGGGCATTGCACAGCCCGAACGGCATGCTATTAAACTCGCAGAGTCCCATAGGGGTAGCAAATGCAGTCTTCTCGCGGTCTTCTGGTGCCACAGCCACCTGCCAGTACCCACTGGTGAGGTCAAGGGTGGAAAGGTAATTAGCGGTTCTCAGCGCAGCCAGAGATTCCTCAATACGGGGCAGAGGATAAGCATCCTTATGTGTTATCTGGTTAATTTTTCGGTAATCCACACACATCCGCATGGTGCCATCCTTCTTCTTAACCAGTACCAACGGGGCGGCCCAGGGACTACAGCTGTCCCTAATAACCCCTGCCTACTTCATGTTCCTCAACATGTCCTTGGCACATTGGTAGTGTGCAGGGGGAATAGGCCTGTACCTCTCTTTGATAGGGGGGTGCTCACCGGTGGGGATATGGTGTTGGAGCCCTTTAATCTGCCCAAAGTCTAGGGGATGTTTGCTAAAAACCCGCTCATACTCCCGTACCACCCGGTATACCCCTTCTTTGTGATGTGTAGGGGTATCGTCAGTGCCTAGGTGTAGCTGTCGACACCACTCGTCTAACTCCCCTTGGGATGGGTGAGTGCTGGCAGTAGGTGGTGAGGTTGGGGGAATGGCCTCGTGGATGGTATGGGGATCCAAGGTGAACAACTTGGCAAGAGTAGCGTACCGGGGAAGCCTGACTTCTTCCTCCCCACAGTTCAGCACCCTCACGGGCACTCTCCTCTTCTTTACATCTACCACCCCTCGGGCAGCCATTAATGTGGGCCAGTGTTCAGAGGGCATGGGCTCTATCATGGTGGGGTAGTCACGCCCCTGGGGCCCTACCGCTGCCCTACACCAAATCATCATCATCTCGCTCCTGGGAGGCACAATCAAAGGGGCAACATCCATCACTCTCACCCCACCAATCTCTCCTCCTGTCGAGTTCACATGTTGGCGGTACATCAAGGCTCGGATCTCACGCTGCACAGCTCTCTGTCGGCTCCCCGCTGCCGTGGCGGCCAGCTGCTGCAGTAGGGTCAGCACATCACTCATACAGTGCTCCATCACGTTGGTCCCTAGCACTACCTTCGGGTTATGATCACTGGGTTCATTCATTATCACAATCATACCCTGGTGTTGCAGTTCAGCTCGCCCCACAGTCATGGCCACTTGTTTGTATCCCACTTGGGTCAATGGGAGTCCATCAGCAGCAATCAGTGTTATACTGGCATCTGGGGGAGCCAGCTCGTCTTTTCCCCAATACCGTTGATACAGTGTGTATGGTATGGTGGTTACCTGTGATCCAGTGTCCAGGAGAGCCATTACCGGTATGCCGTCCACAGCCACGGGGATGATAGGCCGGGCCCCGATGTACCGGTCCCGCCAGTCTGGGGGGCCATGGGGTTCTACTCCTGAGGATTGGCCCGTGGCCCCAGGGGTTGCTCGTTTAACGGACACCGTCGGGAGTAGTGACAGGGTTTGCTGCACCTGTAACAGATTGGGGGCCCGTTCCGTGAGTCATTGGCCCTTCTCCGCTGCATCCAGGGGACGTCCTCAGGGCTGTCGGCGAACTGCATCTTCACTGGGGCCTGGGATCTAGTCGGAGGCTGGAGTGCGGCGAGAATCTTAGCGAGGTCCCCATCCATGCGACGAACTTGAGCAGCGAGCTCTTCCATCGTTCCGCTTGGGGCTGCAGGCACTGGAGGTGCTGATGGGGTAGGTGCCACCACGACGGGAGCAGTCTCAACCGGCCACGGGGCTGGCTCAGGAGCTTCACATGCGGGGGGTTGCAGAGCTTTGATGGCCCCTTTCCTTTAATACGGCAAAGTCCACGTCAGGGTATTCTAGGGCCCACAGCCGAAGCTGTTTGCAGTCCTCTGAGGACCTCATCCCCTGCACAAACTGCTCACTTAACATTTTGTTACTGTCCACACTGTTGATGGTGTCCACCCGCTTCAGTGTGCGGAGTGCGGTTTGCAGGCGCAGGGCATAGTCCCGAATGCTATCTGCGGGCCGTTGTCGGCATTGATAGAACTGCATCCACAACTCTGCCTCGGTACGGGTCTCAAATGCAGTCTGCAGCTTTTCAAATATGGTGGCTACAGAGGACCAGTCCCCCTCGGCCCAGGTCTCCGCCTCTTGCTCAGCTGCGCCGGTTAGCTACCCCAGCACTAGCGCTGCACGTTGCTTATCAGTCAGGGGGTACGGTTCTAGCAGCGGACTAAGTTTTTTCCGGAAAACCTGCAAGGCATCAGGTTTCCCATCGTACTGCGGTAGCCAGGCAGCTCCGGGCACATAGGGCAAAGAGAACAGCATCACCTGGGCGAGAGCTGAGGCCGCGGCGCCCCCCCGCCAACGCGGCTGGGACCTGGGCAGGCCCATTCCCATCTACGGGTGCTCCCGCAGCTGCGTCCGCCGCTCCTCCAGCAGCTTCGTCGGGCGCAGACATCTTGTTTCCGTCTCCCTTAAGGCTGCTTTACACGAGTCAATCCATCGTGCGATTTATTTGGCAAAGTCTTTTTTTTTTTTTTTTGTTTGTATCGCTGATAGGTATTTGTCCATGCGTCACACGTTGAGTGTTGTCAAACGACCACAAAGCGCTCATCGATATATTGATTGGCCATGGCGGACGTCCAAAAGGCTTCACACATGTTTTCCTTTGGTCAATCTGTCTTTTGTATGGGCGTAATTAGGCAAACTATACAGCCCTCCGTGACGTTGTCTGGATTGTTGCACGCCCTGAATTCTTCTGACCTGCTCAATCCAGTTCTGCTAATGTGGTTGATTGGTTACATACCATATATATAGTTTCGCTTCTGCGCCTGTCTTTGTTGCCTCGTGTGTCCTTAGCATCAATCTTGTTTGTGGTCTGGTTTATGACGAATTCAGAGTATCTATCCTCCAAAGGTGGGTTATATTAGTTTTTGTATGGTTTATTTATTGTGTCATTTAGCCGTTCACATTTTTTTTTTTTTTTTTTTAATGTTTATTTTTTATTGTTATTTGTGTAGGTTTTATCGTGTATTATGTTTTTTGAAACATAATAATGTTTTTGTTTTTTTTTCTCTTTTTTGTTATTTTAAAAATAAAAACATATTACATGTTTATTATAACAGTGTCAAATAAAATGTTCTCATATAATCTTTCACAGATGACGGCTCATCAAAACGAATTATTTTTGCGTGATTTCATTGAAAAATATCGCACATTAACCTGTCTTTGGAAAATAAAATCGCCTGAATATAGTAACGAACGCATCAAACAAGCAGCTTATGCGGATCTGATTACTATCTTTAAAAACCATTTTCCTAATGAGCCTGTGGATGTAAATCTTATCAAGAAAAAAATACAAGGAATACGCACTGTATATAAAAAGGAACTAAATAAAGTCGAGGAGTCACGACGTTCAGGGGCTGCGACTGCCGATCTTTATGTCCCACGGCTGTGGTATTTTGATCTACTTGACTTCACAAGAGATCAAGAGATTCCAAAGTCATCAACAAGTGTGCTTTCCATTCAGGAGTCAGAAAATGGGGCAATTGCCACCTCGTCGCAAAATTATGAGCTATATCAGACCATTCTGAAGTTGTCTTGGGGAAAGGCATGAAATCTGCTAACGCATGTATTATTGCCTGACAAGTCTCCGGAATTAATGAACTTAATAGGGATCTCGAAATACCGGCAGAATATTGTAAATCAGTGAGGCTACGGCCAGTGGCAAGATAGCGCAATGTCACCAGCAACCTTTCTTCCGCAGGAACAGCCTTACGCATTAAAGTATCTCTGCGCTTTATGTATGGGCTGATACGCGTCAGGACTAATGAGAAAGATTCTTCCGACATACGTAGATAGTTGCGGTAATCATGCGGATTGCGTTCCTGTAAATCATGAACTAGACGCACGTGGGATATCTCATCCCTTCGAAGCAGCCATTGACGTGACCATAATCTTTTGGGGCGAGGATTCATACGTGTATTTTGGTCCATTTCCTCCTCCTCCTGCAATATCTCGGTCATAAGGAGACCCACAGATAAAATGTCAGTTTCGACATTGCTGAACATCCTGTTACCTTAAAATATATAAAACACACACATTATAATGATGCCAAATGTCGATTTTGATCAAAAAAGGAAAGATTGGCATATAACAACTTACCACAAAAAAGGTATACAAGGAGTGAGGTCGGAAAATCCAGCGAACAAAATAACGTAAGAAAAATTAGGAGTAATGCACTATAAAACACTGTGCATGACGCCAAGGATGAATGTTCACACATGACTACAGCGCCGTCTTTTATAACAGTAATAACCAATCAAAACGCATCTGCTACAACCAATCCGATTAGATTAGGCGTGATTATTTAAAACCACAAATACGCCCTGAACGTTTACTGACGTCACAAACAACTACGAGGATGGCCGATTACACGGTGTCACACTTTGCAATGTGTCGTTCATTAAGACTAAACTGACCGATTTTATGGAATTAAACGATGAGTACACGATGGCCGAATTTCAAACGATTAGGCATCGGTTGAACTCGCAAGGAGCTGTCACATGAGGAGATGTCGTTACGAATGACGGAAGTGCGTCACAAAATCCGTGACCCCAACGATGCATCGCACAATAGATCGACCCGTGTAAAGCAGCCTTTAGTCTCTTTCCGGCTCCTCCTCTACAGGGGCGGGATTTTGGCCTTCGTGCCTCCACTACTCGAGGAGACGCTCGAGCGGGAATTCTTCGCGCCCAAGATGGCGGCTTCACAAATTTTCCGGCCGGACACCTCCGCCGGTCACACAAGGCGCACTTCCACCAGTTGGTAGAACGGTAGGATCCTGTTCGTGACGCCAAGTTGTTGCGGGCGGAGGAGGGGACGCTACGCTCTCCCACTGCTCGGGTCCGGCCGCTGCTGGTGCCGCTGCTCGGTGGTGGCTCGAGCGGTGGGCCGGATCTCGGGGACTCGAGCGGCGTTCCTCGCCCGTGAGTGAAAAGGGGATTTTGATTGTGGGGTTTTTGATTATTGTCTGTGACGCCACCCACGGTTGTGGTGATATTAGTGACACCACCGCTGCTCTGGACGGGGATCCCGGGAGCGGTGACAGGGAGCAGCTTTGGTGTTAGTTCTCCCCTCCGTGGGTAGGGGGTTTGTTGTCCCGGGGCCCAGTGATGGGGGTAGGGATGGATGGCAGGCGGGTTACGGAGCCTGGTGAGGTGCAGGGTCGCGGGGGCAGCGCTGTGCCGCATGGCACGGTGGTACTCACTCAGCCAATGATGAGGACACAGTTCTCAGTAAAACACACGGCTGGATGGACGGGTCCCACAGACGGCTGCGGTGTTGTTTCTCCCGGCAGGTTGATGGTGACTGCCTTTCCCTGCACCTATGCACGGTAGTTGGTTCCAATGGGTTCCTACCGGTAATCCGCTCCCCAGCTTGGATATGGGCTGGAGGAGCCCCTTTTGCTAGCAGGCTCTGGCCCTGAGAAACGGTTGCCTTGGCGGTGGCGGTGTCTCCCTCTCTTGGTTGGACTGTTGCCTTCTGTCGGACCTTGGCTGTTGGGAAACCCAGGAGGTTCCCTTCACTAACGAATTCGGCAAATTCACGGCGACTCCTAGCCTTGCCGGGGTCCGTAAGCCCCTGCCAGATGGTGCTGGCTTCTCTTTGCGTACCGGTCCGGTACCGCCGGGTCACCGCCCGTCCACGGTCCTTACGGTAGACTCCAATCAGCCACTCCTGCAGACGGTCACCACCGTCTGCCAACCTTGCTGTACCGCCCGGGCCACACACCCGGACGCAGTCAGTTAGTTGCTCCACTACCACTTCTCTTCCTTCCACCTTCACCTCCAAAACTAATCTCAACTGTCTTCTTTTCCCGCCTCCAGGACTGTGAACTCCTCGTTGGGCGAGGCCAACCGCCTGGCCCACCCCCTGGTGTGAACATCAGCCCCTGGAGGAAGGCAACAAGGGTTTTGTGTCTGACCTAGGTGTGTCTGCTGGGAGTGTGGGGTGTGTGGGTGTTGTGCTCTGTGGCCCCTGGCTTGTCCAGGGCGCCACACTCGAGTGCTCTGTACTGGTAACTAGTGATGAGTGAGCACTACCATGCTCGGGTGCTCAGTACTCGTAACTAGTGATGAGTGGGCACTACCATGCTCGGGTGCACAGTAACTAGTGATGAGCGGACACTACCATGCTCGAGTGCTCTGTACTGGTAACTAGTGATGAGTGAGCACTACCATGCTCGGGTGCTCAGTACTCGTAACTAGTGATGAGTGGGCACTACCATGCTTTGGTGCTCAATACTCGTAACTAGTGATGAGCAGGCACTACCCTGCTCGGGTGCCCGGTACTCGTAACTAGTGATGCGTGAGCACTACCATGCTCGGGTGCTCAGTACTCGTAACTAGTGATGAGCGGGCACTACTATGATCGGGTGCTCAGTACTCGTAACTAGTGGTAAGTGAGCACTACCATGATCGGGTGCTCAGTACTCGTAACTAGTGATGAGTGAGCACTACCATGCTCGGGTGCTCGTAACTAGTGATGAGCGGGCACTACCATGCTCGGGTGCTCAGTACTCGTAACTAGTGATGAGCGAGCACTACCATGCTCGGGTGCTCAGTACTCGTAACTAGTGATGAGTGGGCACTACCATGCTCGGGTGCTCAGTACTCGTAACTAGTGATGAGCGGGCACTACCATGCTCGGGTGCTCGGTACTCGTAACTAGTGATGCGTGAGCACTACCATGCTCGGGTGCTCAGTACTCGTAACTAGTGATGAGCGGGCACTACTATGATCGGGTGCTCAGTACTCGTAACTAGTGATGAGTGAGCACTACCATGCTCGGGTGCTCGTAACTAGTGATGAGCGAGCACATCACGGTATTAAAATAACAGAACCATGCAGTGTGAAAATAATACCACCAAATGTTTCCTATACTACAGCACCATACAGTGCCCATAAAATTGTGCTATACATCGTGTCTCAAACCTCATACCATGCAGTAATACCCCTATCTGTCTTCATACTAAAGTACCATACTGAATCATAAAGTGCTCAAAAGCATTAATAATTAATAATATTGTACTATCAAGCTCAGTTTTTAATATCCTACATAGTTTGGTGTCATCAGCAAAGACTGACACTTTACTATCAATCCCATCCACAAGGTCATTAATAAAGAGATTAAAAAGAATCGGTCCTAGCACAGATCCCTGCGGCTCCCACTGCTGACTATAGCCCATTTAGAGAATGTTCCATTTATGACTACTCTTTGTTTCCTATCTTTTAGCCAATTCCTTACCCAGTTGCATATAGTTTCCCCCAGTCCTTGCTTCTGGAGCTTTAGTATAAGGCTATTATGTGGTACAGTATCAAATGCCTTTGCAAAGTCCAAATAACTCACATCAACTGCATTACCAATATCCAGGTTTGCACTTACCCCCTCATAGAACCCCAACAGGTTGGTTAGACACGACTTATCTTTCATGAATCCATGCTGTCTGTCAGTTTTTATATTATTTTCTGCAACATATTTTTGCATGTCATCCCTTAAAATGCCCTCAAAAACTTTGCACACTACTGATGTCAGGCTTACTGGACGGTAGTTGCCTGGATCTACCCTCTTACCTTTCTTAAATATCGGTACTACATCAGCAATCCTCCAATCCTGAGGCACCAACCCTGGTACAAGCGAGTCTAAAAAGATGAGATACAGTGGTCTGTCGATTATGGAGCTCAATTCCCTCAATATTCGTGGATGAATGCCATCTGGCCCGGGGAATTTGTCAATGTTTAATTTACCCAGATGTAGGCGTACTTCTTCTTGTGTTAAATTAATTATATCGGCTGGTGAACTTTTATTTTTCACTTGTTGAATGATGCCTGGTACAGTCAGTTCCTTGGTAAACACAGATAAGTGCCTGTTTAATATCTCAGTCTTTTATTTGTCCTCTAGAACTAACTTGTTATTATATTTTAAAGGGCCGATACCATCCTTTGTTTTCCTTTTGACATTAATCTATTTATGAAAGATTTTGGGATTTATATTAATGTCATTGGCGATTTTTGTTTCAGTAGCTAGTTTTGCTTGTTTGATTTCTTTTTTACATTTCCTATTGATATCTTTATACTCTTGAAATGCTATTTCTGTATTCTCAGCCTTCAAGATTTTAAATGCCCTTTGTTTTTGTTTTATTATACTTTGTACAGTCTTATTTATCCATAGTGGTTTCTTTTTATTCCTGGACATTTTATTACCAGAGGGTATACGTTTTTTACAGGACTATAGCAGTATATCCTTAAACTTACCCCATTTATGTTCAGTATCCCCATTTACTATGACTTTGTCCCAATCTACACATTTAAGCTCTTCCCTTAATTTGTTGAAATCAGCTTTCCTAAAATTCCAGGTTTTAGCATTTCCTCTTTGACATGTTCTATTGAATATTACGTTGAAGCTTACTATATTATGATCGCTGGTGCCCAAGTGCTCCCGGACCTGTAGATCTGAAATTGTATCCGGTCTATTTGACAGGACCAGATCTAGCAGATTATCTCTCCTCGTCAGTTCATCTACCACCTGAGAGAGGAAATTGTCTTGAATAGTAGATAAGAACTTACAGCTTTTAGCACAACCAGAAGATTCTATGTCCCACTGAATGTTTGGATAGTTGAAATCCCCCATAATAAGAACCCGATTATCATTATTAGCTGCCTTTTCAATTTGTTGCAGCATTTCGCCCTCTACCTGTTCAGATATGTTAGGAGGCTTATAGCAAACTCCAACTAGCATTTTTCCATTATTCCCCTCCCCATGTACATTTACCCATACTGACTCTACATTGTTGCAGTTTCCCCCAATGTCATCATTCGACACAGGTTTTAGGTTAGATTTGATAAATATACACAACCCACCACCTTTTTTGTCTTTCCTGTCCTTCCTAGTATAACCCTGTATGTTTGTCATCGAGTCATGGCTTTCATCCAGCCAGGTTTCCGTAATGCCCACCACATCATATTCCATGGTTGACATAAGAGTCTCCAATTCATTCATTTTGTTTGCAAGACTTCTTGCATTTGCCAGTAGACATTTAATAGTATTAACACATTTATTACTCCTAGCCTCCCTATGTTCCTTGTATGTCCCAGCCCCCCTAATCCTTCGTTGACCCCTACCGTGTCACTGTCTCTATCTGCTCTATCTATCCCCTTATTTGCTCCACTACACTCCCTCCCTCACCCCATATCCTAGCTTAAAAGCTCCTCCATCCGTCTGACCATTTTCTCCCCAGCACAGCTGCACCTTCCCCATTGAGGTGCAGCCCGTCCCTACCGTAGAGCCTGTAGCCGACTGAGAAGTCGGCCCAGTTCTCCATGAACCCGAACCCTTCCTACCTGCACAAATTTCTAAGCCACGTATTTATCTCCCTAAGCTCCCGCTGTCTTTCTATTGACGCTCGTGGCACCGGTAGTATTTCTGAAAACCCCACCTTGGAGGTCGTGGACTTCAGCTTCTCTCCTAGTTCCCTATAATCATTTTTAAGGACCTTCCACCTGCCTCTAACTTTGTCATTAGTACCAATGTGCACATGACCTCTGGGTTTTCCCCAGCCCCACCCAGCAATCTGTCTATCCGATCCACAATATGCCGAACCCGAGCACCCGGCAGACAACACACTGTTCGGCATTCACAGTCTCGGTGACAGATGACCCTGTCTGTCCGCCTAATTATAGAGTCCCCGACCACCAACATCTGTCTGGGCTTTGCTGCACTCCTATTTCCCTCCTTCCTACAGCAGTTGTTTTCCTGGTTGCTAGGAGCAACATCCTGCTGTAGTGACCCTTGTCCTGGCCCTTCATTCTTAATATCAGCCAAACAGGCATATTTACTAGGTTGTGCCAGATCAGGACTAGGCTCCCTGACACTTTTCCCCCTACCTCTTCTTCTAAAGGCCCTGTCACACACAGAGATAAATATGCGGCTGATCTGTGATTGCAGTGAAATTGTGGACAATCAGTGCCAGGTTTGAGGCTGTGTACAAATGGAACAATATGTCCATGATTTCACTGCAACCACAGATCTGCCAAAGATTTATCTCTGTGTGTGACGGGGCCTTAACTGTTACCCAGCTACCTACCTCTGGGTCCTGACCTTCCCCATCTCCACCCTCCTCCATATCACTGGCCCCAGCCAGAAAAAGCTCAGTGAGCTCTAAACTCCTTTCCAGGTTTGCAATGCCCCTGAGTGTTGCAAGCTGCATATTGAGATTAGTTACCTGGGCTTGCAAATATGCAACATGCTTGCATCGAGTGCAGACATACTCACCCTCGAACGGCTGCTCAAGGCATGCATACATCTGACAAGATACACACCTGGTAGCATTGTCCATGGAGCCGCTATTAAATGGGGATAAACAGTACAGAAAAGGTAGAAAAACAAAGAAAAAAAAAACAATGGTAAATGTATAAGGATAAATTCAAACTATGTTCTTATGTCACCACTATGAGATTGTGCTTAAACTATGCACTTATCTACAACTCCACACTTTGCTGCAGAACCTCACACATAACTAATGCTGTCATATAATACACACATTACTAATGGTGACATATAATACACACATAACTAATGCTGCCATATAATACACACAAGTAATACTGCCATATAAAGCCCTCGCAGGCAGGGACCTCTATCCTCCTGTACAAGTCTGTGCCTTGTATTGTTTATGATTATTATACTTATCCCTATTATGTATACCCCTTTCACATGTAAAGCGCCATGGAATTGATGGCACTATAATAATAAATAATAATAATATAATATGCACATAACTAATGCTGCCATATAATACACATATAACTGATGCTGCCATATAATACACACAAGTAATACTGCCATATAATCCAGACATAAGTAATGCTGCCATATAATACACACATAACTAATGTTGCCATATAATACACACATAACTAATGCTGCCATATAATACACACAAGTAATCCTGCCATATAAAACACACATAAATAATGCTGCCATATAATACACACAAGTAATGCTGCCATATAATACACACATAACTAATGCTGCCATATAATACACACATGTAATGCTGCCATATAATACACACATAAGTAATGCTGCCATATAATACACACAAGTAATGCTGCCATATAATACACACATAACTAATGCTGCCATATAATACACACATGTAATGCTGCCATATAATACACACATAAGTAATGCTGCCATATAATACACACAAGTAATGCTGCCATATAATACACACATAACTAATGCTGCCATATAATACACACAAGTAATCCTACCATATAATACACACATAAATAATGCTGCTATATAATACACACAAGTAATGCTGCCATATAATACACACATAACTAATGCTGCCATATAATACACACATAACTAATGCTGCCATATAATACACACATGTAATGCTGCCATATAATACACACATAAGTAATGCTGCCATATAATACACACAAGTAATGCTGCCATATAATACACACATAAGTAATGCTGCCATATAATACATATATAAGTGTCATGCGATGCAGAAATAATGCTTCTATACACCATGCAAAAAGTGCCATACAGTGTTAGTCGTGTCAGTCTTCACTGTTACTGTGGTATTTTATTCCTAAATAAAGCAGTGTATAGTGATTGCATTATGCTTATTTATTTAACTCTTTCAGCACACAAAGAAAATTGAGGAGGTGAGAATTAAGCCAATCTCTGCCCGCGCCAAGGCAAGCCTCCCCGTCACAGAGGGCATCGTAGAAGTGAAACATCACGGCCGGTGGCGTCAGGTCTGTGACCACGGCTGGACCATCGATAACAGCAGGGTGGTGTGTGGGATGATGGGGTTTCCTGGAGAAGTTCAACCCAACATAAAGTTTTACAGGTAAGGCTCCCCCTATTACTTGTATGAAGCATTAGTTTTCAGCTTTTTGCCTTTCAGCTGCGCTTGCGCCATCATCAGCGGTTGCAAGCTGCAATATCGGGTCGACATCCCGCTGCCGCTCCGATCAATTGCTCCTGGAGCTGCAAAACGTTTTTCAACTCTCCAAAGAGAGGTGATAACCTGCAGACCTGCTGAACTCCAAAAATCCAGAGAACGAGGATTGAGCAGTGGCTGCGCATGTGCAAGCATCATCGCTTTTTTCACTTTTCACTCTCTATGGGACTGTTGGAATAATCAGAGTGCTGAACTCAACTATCTCCGGCAATCCTATAGAGAATGAATGGAGCAATGGTGCGCATGCGCAGTGACCTCTCCATTCCAACGGTGGACACTGTGCAATGCTTCATTTCTCCTGTGGAGCTGCTGTAGGTGAAGTGAACCCTGTCAAGTTTCTCCACGGATTACAGCTGATCTCTGAGGATTCCATCAGGAATCTTATTGTCAAGGAAACCTTCTGTATCGCAGTATGGTTGACATATTGGTGCAATTTGGGAACCCAAGAGGTAAGGGGGCCACTATCGGCACCAAAAGAGGTGGAAGTGTGACTTATGATGAGCTCTAAGGCTGCAAAGGACCCATATACTGTTTGGCACAGGGGTGTTTCCTGTCTGTGGATACATTCTGCGCATGCGCCATGTAGTTCTCATTTTAACTGTTTGCAGAACCCATCTTGTAAATCTCATACTGACGGGGACCATGATCCTCCACATGTTCCTGCAGGTCGGATGTCTTGTGAGGACGCTCTATTACTACCCTCGCGTTACACAGTAGCCACGTTTGTTGTCCGCAATTCTGCAAACCCTCCATCAGCGGCAAACACTAATTATACATCTGATCTCACAGGAAAAGCCTGTGGTTGGGAAGAGCTGAGTGTCTAATTCCTGCATCAGATGAGTGTGCTATTCTTATGGGCAGTCCTATGTAATTTACTCTTGTACTGGTTGTTTTTTCTATCCTTAAAGACTTTCTTGGAGGCTGGAAGTGTCTTATTGTCACATTCCGTCCAGACAGAACACGCCCGGCATTGCGCGCCTAGGTATTTTGGATTCCTATATATATATATAGGAGACACTGGGTGACAACATTCATGGGAGCCACTATTACGCCTGGAGGGGTTGTTGGCCACCTTTCCATGCACCTTGAATGGATATTTTCACATAGATAGTCAATAATACGCACATGCCACGTGGCTCCCGGAGAAATGGGAAACACGCCAGTCAATTTGGCAAAAGTCCTGGGTGACGCCGGAGCCTCCCGAAAATCCTGGAAAGCAAACGCTAAACACCCGAGAATAATCCATGGACGGAGCTCAGCTTCCAGATACACATATGGGGGGAAAATGTGGCATATAAGGAGTGTAAGCTTTAAGTAGGAGGCATGGTTATGCAACAAATGTTTCCATCTCCGGAATCTCCCCTTCCTAAAAAATTGGCAAAAATGGAGCTAACTTGGTGAATTTACACAATCCTTTTATCACCGAATGACAGGATAGATGTTGACTTGCTGATTTTCGAGGGTCCTACCTTTGGGCCCCCCAGTGATTCCAAGAAAAGGGCCCTGTTGAGCTCCGCTAGAATGGAAAAATGACTGCGCATGTGTGTCGCCCAGGGCTATGGGGTACTCTGTGCCGGGCCGTATAAATACAAGGATGCTGTGTCACAGGTGTGCTATGGCCGTTGCCCGGTTTTGTGACCCTGGGGACCCTTTTAAAAGGGGGATATATACAGGGGAGATGAAAGGGTTTATGTCATGACGCCACTTACGGGTTACGGCTAAATAGTTGGAGCCGTCACTGCACAGTTTATGTCCACTGGGGCTGGGGGTGATGGCAGCTGGGATGTTGGGCCCTCCACAAGTAGGGCTGAGCCCCAGGGTGTAGATGATGGGGTTGCGGCGTAGAAAGGACAGAGACCACACGATGGGGATGCAGTGCAACTCAGGTTTTACTCACAGCAGGTGATGACGCTGGACGGCTGGTTCAGACGACTGGTCCTTGTAGTCCCAGTGCCGGTGTGGTAACCTGACGGCTTCTTTCCCCCCGCACCTCTCTGTCGTTTTGTGGAACCCCGTAGCTTGGAGCGTCTGGGAATCCCCTCCTGTTTGTTGTCAGGCTCTGGTCCGTACGGCGGGCAGTGTGAACCCTGTAGGGTCGGTGCTCTGGTCCAGTCCCTGGCTCAATCTTTACTGCTGGTGCCCCCGGATTCTTGGGTCAGTGAGGTCCTTGAAGTTCCCCTCACTGTGCAGGTATTTGTTAGGCAGCTTGGAGCTTTCACCTAACCTAGGGCCCTGTGCCCCGTCGTTGCCTTGGTTTCAGGGGTACCTCGTTGTACCCTCCCTGGCAACCACTCACCTGTACCTGTCAGGTCACAGTTACACGACCCCATCCTGAAACACGTCCGTCTCCTTCCCTTGTCACTTCACACTCCTCCCCCCGGGTTGTTGGCTAGTGGATTGGATCCGCTCCACCCCTAGGTGGCCATCCATTGGGTACCCAAGTAGTCAGTCATCCCTATTTGGGTGAGGGAACTGGGGATGTTGTGTGTTTTGATTGGTATTGGCATTGAGCTTCCAGGTCCCTGGGGGTAGGCCCTGCATTCATGACAGGATGCAGTACCTAGTAATGCCCTGAAGGGTTCAGGAGCACTACACATGCGCTGATGGTTTTCTCCTGTAGTGATTAGTAAGGTGAGATAACGTCTTAAGGAGGACCTGTCAGCAGGTTATAAGCAGTCAGTTTTTGCTCTTTTTATTCCTGCTGCTCTCCGGAGTATTCAATTTTTTTGTCTTTTTTCTTTATTAAATCTGCCATAGATATGGGCCTTTTTTATTTAACGCAAAATTTTTGGTCTTTACAAAGGGCAAAAGCTTTGACATTTTTTTTATGTGCCGATTCTTAGCTTAAATTTGTTTTATTGCATATTTTCCTACAAAGATTGTATCTTCCTTGCTGCATCTTCCAGTATTCAGTAGTTTTGTTGTGTCTTATTGATACTATTACATTCACCATTAGGTCTTCCTATAGGTTCATTGGACATTTACAATTACAAGGATACGACACATTTAAATGGTATTTACCGGTTTGTGTCACTTATTTAAAAAAAAAAACAACATTTTATTACAAAAATGATTACCTTTTTGGGACAAAAAAAATAAATCTCTGAATATTATTTTTTTTATTAAACTCATAATACATAAAAATATTTTTGTAGCTATCAGTACATTGTGCCTGTAAAGAAGAAGAGTTCTATTTAGGTCCTTAGGAAGATTCAACTCTCTCACACACAGCAGTGAAGCCTTTGGTTCAATGTTGGAGCTTCTCCTTTCCGTAATATGAACCTTGGGTTTAATTCCCGGCAAATGCAAGTTCTAAAAAAAAAAAAAAAAAAAAAAAAAGCAAATCATTAATTTAAAGGGGTTGTCCACTACTTTTATATTGATGAAATATCCGTACAATAGGCCATCAGTCAGAGTCTGACACTCAGCACCTCCATGATCAGCGGTATGGAATCAGTTTGCAGTGTGCAACACCACAGCGCCATACACTCTTTGGTGGCCACTGCCGGTACTGCAGATCAGCTCCTATTAAGAGAATAATGACTTATTTTCAGTACCTGACAGCATCAACTAAGCCACATACAGAGCTGTAGTTTTACGCTCTATACACTGTTTACATCTGGCTGCCGACAGAGCTTATAACAGCGGATCAGCGGGGGTGCCAGGACTCAGACCTCCATGGATCTGATTATTTCACCTTTTACTAAAGTGCCATGGAGACAGTGAGAATATGATGCAAAACGATTCCTGAGATGTTAAATACTGATCACACAGCAATGAAGAAATCACTAGAAAGAACATTCACTTTCTCCTGACCTAGAAAGAGCAGTCTGATTCAGTGTTTATTGTAATGGTCATCATAGGGTTAATGGAAAATGTTCATACATCAGTAATTATTAATTTAAATATCCGCAGCCCTCCCTACTTCTGTTTTTGAAAAACCCCTGTACCCCCAGCCTGCAGTTTGATTAAAACAAATTAAAAACAAAGTGTGCTTTACTCACCCTCACCTGGTTCAACGTTGCTACTCCCAGTGTCTGTTATTGAATGCAGTGCTGACATCATGATGACAATCAGTGAGCTTAGCAGCTCTCTGTCCGCAATGATGGCACTAGCCACTCAGAGGCGCTGAGCTCACTGATTGGCTGCAGCGCTGCAGATAATAACAGACACCAGGAATGGCAGCAGATACTCACTGCTGGACCTGGAGAGGGAGAGCAAAGCTTACACTGCAGCGGGAAGAAACCCCTTTAAAGAGGACCTGTCATTTGCCATTAATTACTGTCATGGCCGAACGTTTTGGCTCCCTTGAAATTGTGCCAGATAATTAAGTGTTTCTCCCAAAAAAGTATTGCAATTGTTTAATTTATTTGTGTGTATATTGGAATAACTCAAAAAAACACAGAGAAAAAAAGGCAAATTGGACATAATTTCGCACAAAAAAAACAAATAGGGCAGACAAAATTGTTGCCACTTTTCCAAAATTGTGGGTAAATAACTTTCTATCAACCATGTGATGCTCATTCAAACTCACCTGTAGCAAGTAACAGGTGTGGGCAATATTAAAATCACACCTGAAAACAGATAGAAAGGGAAGAAGTTGACTCAATCTTTGCATTGTGTGTCTGTGCGTGCCACAATAAGCATGGAGAACAGAAAGAGGAGGAGAGAACTGTCTGAGTACGTCAGAACCAAAATTGTTGAAAAATATAAACAATTTCAAGGTTACAAGTCCCTCTCCAGAGATCTTGATGTTCCTTTATCCATGGAGCACAACATAATCAGGAAGTTTACAACCCATGGCACTGTAGTTAATCTACTTGGACGTGGACGGAGGAGAAAAATTGCTAAAAGGCTGCAATGCAAGATAGTCCATATGGTGGATAAGCCCCAATCAAGGTCCAAAGAAATTCAAGCTGTCCTGCAGGCTCAGGGGGCATCAATGTCAGAGCGAACTATCCATCCACTCTTGAATAAAATTAAATGCTATGGAGGAGGCACAGGAGGACCCCATTGCTGACACAGACAAAAAAAAAGCTAGACTGCAGTTTACTAAAATGTACGTAAGTAACCAAAATACTTCTGGGAAAGAGTCTTGTGAACAGATGAGAACAAGATTGAGCTTTTTGGTAAAGCACATCAGTCTATTGCTTACCAAAAATGGAATGAGACCTACAAAGAAAAGAACACAGTACCTACAGTCACACATGGTGGAGGTCAGAGATGTTTGTTTTTTTTTGCTGCCTCTGGCATTTGGGGACTTAATTGTGTGCAAGACGTCATGAAATCTGAAGATTGCCTAAGGATTTTGGGTCACAATGTAGTGCCCAATGTCAGGAAGCTGCTGGGTTTGTGTCCTAGTTCATGAGTCAATAGCAGGACAATGACCCCAAACACTTTATGAAGCCCCCAGAAATGGATGGAAACAAAGCACTGGAGAGATCTGAAGTGGCAGCAATGAGTCCAGATCTAAATCTCATTAACACCTGTGGAGAGATCTTATAATTGCTGTTGGGAGAAGACGCCTTCAAGTATGAGACCTGGAGGAGTTTATAAAGAAGAGTCCGAGATTCCAGGTGAGAGGAGGAAGAAGCTTGTGGACGGGTATAGGGAGCGACTGATTGCAGTTATTTATTCCACAGGGTAAAGGGTGTGCAACCAAATATTAAGATGAGGGGGACAACAATTTTGACCGGCCAATTTAGGGGTTTACTGAGAAATTATGTCCAACTTGGCTTTTTTTTACCCATTTTTTTTCTGTTGTTTTAATACACATAAAGGAAATAATCATGTGTATAACAAAACATGTGTAATTGCAATAATTTTCTGGGAGAAATACTTCAATTTCTGGAACCATTTCAAGGGTGCCAAGACTTTTGGCCATGACTGTATTTAACTGTTTTTAAAATGAGAACAAGGGCCCAAAATCCTGGGGTAAATGATAAGAATAGTGCGACGACCACCACTTCTACAGACAGTGAGTGGAGCCGTGGTCCGCACCTATCCTGTGGATCCAGCCATACGGTATTAGTTATTACCAAGCCCTCCACAAAGCAAATACTGTATAGTCATAAAAATTAGCCTAGGAAAGAATTAATGAATAAAAGTTGTAGGGGATTAAAAAAAATGACTTTCTTCCAAAAACAGCGCCACCCTATCCACAGGTTATTTCTGGTATTGCAACTTATTCCAATCCTTTAAAGTACATTATATTTGGCTGAAGAGTCTCTATTTCCAGGTGCTATATTTGATTTTTTTTTCTTTTTACATTCCTTGAGGATAAATTAATCTCAGGATATTTTATTGAAGAGACTGTGAGTGACCAAAACCGTGAGCAGCATGAATTGCAGCCAGGTATAATAGAGCGTTTCAGAGAAGAGATACTTTGAAGATCCGGCCGTAGCCAGAGACCACATTAACCTGGCATTACCGCCTGGCCGGCTCTTCTCAGTGCAGCTGCAAGTGATTGACAGGTCTCTCCTTTGCCTATACTTATAAGTAGTGCTGGGAAGAGGCGGCCAAATCTTTTAAAGGGGTTGTCCACTACTTGGACAACCCCTACTCATTCTCTATGTTCGCCACCGTAAAAATAAATAAACCTATACTCCCCTCTGGTGCCGGTGCAGTTCCAGCGATGTCTGAAGCTGTGTTCCCGGAGCCTACATGACATTATTATGACATATGGGCCCCACGACTAGTGGGCGAACTTGCAGATATCCGGTATTGGCAGAAAGAAAAAAATCAATTCTGGACCAGAATTGATCCCAGATACCTGGCCTGACACCAGTCCACATATAAGTCTATGGGGACCAGAATCTGGTGCTTAAAAATGGTGGTAGGAGGGATAGGGGTATTACCAAGTCTAAGGCGAGGCAGTAACTG
Organism: Anomaloglossus baeobatrachus; assembly: GCF_048569485.1. Classification (NCBI taxonomy): domain Eukaryota; kingdom Metazoa; phylum Chordata; class Amphibia; order Anura; family Aromobatidae; genus Anomaloglossus; species Anomaloglossus baeobatrachus. The sequence goes on along the minus strand of NC_134357.1, from coordinate 37,531,677 downwards.
CTTTTGGACTGCTCACTCTTTTTCCAGGGCCGCTCATTTACCTTCATGCATATTCACTGCTTTCCCCGCTTACCGGCCGTCTTGGCACCTGTGGTTGGTTGTAGTCAGATACACCCCCAGCCTGTGTGACAGCGTCTGACTGCAACCAATCACAGACCCTGTCTATGGGTCACTATCGTGGTATAAAAATAAATAAATAAATAAAATGATTGAGGGTCCCCCATAATATGATGCCCACCACAGGCTACAGGCTGCAGCCCCCAGGTGTGAGCTTATCTTGGCTGTGTATCAAAATAAGAGGAATCATTTGCAGCTTTGTAAAATTCTTTAAATAAATTAATTAAAAAAAAAAAAGGTGTGCAGCACAACTCCCAAATTTTGATAGCCGGCCATGATAAAGCCCAACAGCTGGAGGCTGGTATTCTCAGGCTGGGGAGACCCATGCTTATTGGGCCCCCCCAGCCTAAAAATATCAGCCTGCAGCCACCTTGAATTGTTACATCCATTAGATGTGACAATCACAGAACTTTACACGGCTATTCCCGATTGCCCAAGTCCCGTGAGCGCTGTGCTGACTTCCTGCTCAAATGTGCAAAGGCGGGGTAAAGAAATATGGTACTGATTGGTTGTGGGGCCCGCATGTCATAACAATATCACGCGGGTGCCGGGAATGCGGTTTCAGGAATCACGCTAACATTGGAGGGGGGTATAAGCTTATTTATTTTCACAGGGGCGAACAAGAGGAGTGAGAAGGGGTTCTCCAAGTAGTGGACAATCCCTTTAAGTATATCTTTTTTCACTGAAATGCCGGAGTGTTTCAGAGCATAATATACCTGGCTGTAATTTTAGCAGCTCCTTTCTTCCCGTCCTTCCGGATCCTCTTAGTTTCCATCCTGACACCAAGTAGCATGTTGTTAGCGTGTTGCAGTGAGCAGTCATTGTGCGATTACCGTCGGAGGGGGATGGCGGTTCCTTTTCTGCAGTCAGGGTGGAAATGGCTGCCAAGGACTGAGTAAGCAGAATGAGGAGGATGTACATTTTCAATACTGTAGCAGGAGACAGGTCAATTTCTGTCTTGCAGGAGATAACTCTCAGCGAGACTGGAACATTAATTATCTGAGCAAACCTCAGAATTGTTCTCCCGACAAATAGATTTGGCTACATCATAGGTCTCTCATCTTCGATTCATTGCTATCTGCGTGAGAATTTATAATAAAGCTCCCAGCCGAAAACTGAGAATCTGGAGAAGTTGAAGTGTTTAGTTGAAGTTAAAATTGAACCCTGATATAGTTCACCGAACTCGGCTTTCTCTATTTCCACTTCTGAATTGCCAAGTTCTTCGCAATTTTTTGGTCTCGTGAAATCTATTGTCGTCTCGTTTTGATACGGTGAAATTTTATTTTTAAGTGTTTGATAAAGAAAAACTGTTCCACAGAGCCGATCACTAAAGCTAAAAAGGAATCTATGATCAATGTTTATATAAAATTTTTGAATAATATTTACTTTTTTTAAACTTAGCAATTTTTTTTCATACATCATAACTAGTGGTGAGCGAGGACTAAAACACTCGGATGCGCTTTACTCAAATCGAGCAGGTCGGACGCTCGGAAGGGCTCGACTTGAGTATCAGTCGGCAGACCGTACCAGGAGGTGTGGAGGGAGCAGTAAAGTTGTTGAAATGGACGGATACGGCACAGGGAAGAAACCTGGATGTTGAGCAATGGACCGAGGGCTCGGGATTAACGGATAAACCAGGGAGAATGTTTATTTACAGGGAATACCGAGAGGGGAAAAAAGGAGTAAAGGCGGGAAAACATCGCTCTGTACAAAGTATACTCTTCAGCTGAAGCGACTGCCCAGGTCGACACAACTAGTACAACATACAATATAGTTTAACAGCAGTACAGCGATATGCATATATTCAACATTAAACAATCCTGCTCTGTCCTCTATCCTAACTGGTCTCCCCTAAAGGGATTATGTGGATTCCGCACTCTGACTGTGGAGGCCTACCATGGTTCCTTAACCGCTACACCCGGGCGTACTCTCACAGCACTGTCTGCGGGACCGCTCCGCTCGGCTCCGATATGGTGGTGCGCACTTCACTCCGGGAGGGCGATGCACCACTTCTCTTCCAACAATTCTCTGGACAGCTGGGCTCATCAGGCGACGTCTTCTAGCAGACTGGAAACCGACTCTCCTGTGTGTGTCCCTCTGCATGTCCTGAAACTCTCTCACACTGTCTGCTAGTGATGTGTTGGACGCAAACTATCTGACACAAAGATCCGGCTTCCGGCTGTGACTTATAGGAGTCGGATCCCCAGTGAGAGCCACTAAATTGTCTTAACGGCTCTCACTGGGCATAAAACATCAATGTTCAAGGGACGAAACCCCGCGGGGTTTCAATGGCATTAGTATAATCTTAAAGATGTGTTCACCCGGGGTGAACATATATTTAATGGGGAGCCAAGAACAATCCGAAAGAGTTGGCTCTTTTTGGTGAGCGGAGCAATGGGAACTGGATCACCAAAAAGAGCCGGACTGCCCAGCACTACTCATTATAGAGAGGGGGAGTCAGCACTGCCTACGAATTTGATGCAACAAATAAAAAGTGTAAACTTCACAAATTCATTCCTACTGTACTATAATGCAAATGAGATTTTTAACAAACAATTGATCAATAATTTGAGCCACCCCTGCCACGTCACGACAAATCTCAATAGGGGGGTCCTACTCTATATTATATAATTTACCATTGTGCCATACGGCCGCCTAAATATTTTAATAAGCAGAACCATATAAAAGCAACACATATACCTGTGACATCTCAGAACCGCTCCCATGTTGCAAAGACACATAACTGCGAATAAATGCAGTCCAGGTGCCAGCATATGCAGCAAGGCCACACACACCAGCACAATGTCAGAACTGGCTTTCACAGTGTCTGACCATGGATAAAGGTGGAGCAGGCCCAAGTAAATTGTAAGAGGTGCGTGCCTCTTCATGAAGCTGGAGTGTTTCATGACTGACGTGCGCCTCTATGGAGGACGGCAGAAAAATTACTCCAGTCACTGACTGGAGTAAGATTTCTGGAGTAAGGAACGGCGCAGCATTTCATGAATTAGACAAGTGGTGCCGTCATACCCTCGTCATACCCTTTTCCTGCCTTAACTCTGCCCATTTTGGCAGAACTGTGAAAAACTGACGTGAAAAGGTCAACAGTCTCAACTCAGTTCTGCCAAAATGTTGGAGACTTTTCTTACCAGTTTACACCTGAATTGCTTTGATGAATCAGGGCCATGGTGTCCACTACACTTCTTCACGAAGGGGTCACCTGCTTAATATCCCAGAGATTGGAGATGAGTGCTAATGGGGGGCCACCAAACTTTTCCATAAAGGAATAAAAAGTTGAAAAAGTTTTGAAAGCTTTACAGAAAAAAAATCTTATTCTTTTGGATTTTTGGATTTTATTTTAGACCTTTGGCATCTACTTATATCGTATTATCCCATAAATGTTCTCTAATGCTATTTTTCCTGAATTAATGTGACCTTATTACGGTGTCTGCTCTCAGGACGGCCGCACAGGGCAGCACTTATTGCCGTCCACAACATGTTCTGCTCTCGCTGTATTGCCCGGGCCCACTCCGGCATATTCAAAGTGCTTAATAATAGCACCTCCAAAAGTGAAGCTAAATATGAAGGCATAATAATCATATAAAGAGCAATACAGGCCATTGTACGGCGTGGTGTGACTGCGGAGACTGTGTGACCTTTCAGACTCATTGGCACAAATGAGTTAATGGTTCCGCGGGCCACATGCAGCACGGTGTCATTAGCCGGCTGGCCTGTTATTTAGAAGAGTGCTGTTGGCAAATGCTAAGTGTAGTGTATGGTTGGCTGTAATTGTATGTATGTCCGCACCACAATGTGCATGTGCTTTAAATGGCTAAAAGGACAATGCTCCTCAGCGGTTCAGGAGGGCAGTCTGAGGACATTGGGGGGATTTCTATTATAAAAGCTAAATGACCGTCTAGCAAATTGTTACTCATTGTATCCATTGTTGAATCGGGTCTAATTGTAAAGATTCGGGACTTTGCATTCAGCGTTCTGTAACGTGGGGCTCTCCAGCTAATAATGGCTCTCAGGGCATGATGGGGGACGTAGTTTGACAGCAGATCACAAACAGCCGCATTCAGAGAAGAATAGATATGATGGATACGAAACACCAAATAATACTCGTATACACTGTCTACATAAAACATATAATATTAACACCAAGCAGTGCATACTGTAAATAATGCATCTATACTGTATCCAAATAATAATACCGCACAGCGGTCACATGACCCTGGCAGATAGAACTGTGTGTGTACAGTACTGCCAGGGGTGTAACGAGGTTGCCATCGCGACCGTGCCCGCAGGGTTAGGGGCCCGGTGCCCGTCCTGCAGATCAGCAGCCGGCTCCCCATTGTGAGAGAGGAGCTGCGCTGTTCAGTGGCAGTCCACGCGGCCGCTATCTGGCCACGAGTGTTGGTGTACGTGGAGGGGGGCCAGGTCCAAACTTTGCACCAGGGTTCATCAAACTCTAGTTACGCCACTGAGTACTGCCATTCAGAGTTCAAATAATACCCTCATAGAATGGTTACATCTATTTATCTATCTATCTATCTATCTATCTATCCCTCTATCTATCTATCTATCTATCCATCTATATATCAATCCCTCTATCTATCTATCCCTCTATCTATCTATCTCTCTATCCCTCTATCTATCTATCCTAGTATTTATCTATCTATCTATCTATCTATCTATCCCTCTATCTATCTATCTATCCATCTATCCATCTATATATCAATCCCTCTATCTATCTATCCCTCTATCTATCTCTCTATCCCTCTATCTATCTATCCTAGTATTTATCTATCTATCTATCTATCCCTCTATCTATCTATCTATCTATCCCTTTATCCCTCTATCTATCTATCCTAGTATTTATCTATCTATCTATCTATCTATCTATCCCTCTATCTATCTATCTATCTATCTATCTCTTTATCCCTCTATCTATCTATCCTAGTATCTATCTATCTATCTATCTATCTATCTATCTATCTATCTCTCTGTCTGTCTATCTATCCATTTATCTATCTATCTATCTATCTATCTATCTATCTATCCCTCTATCTATCTATCTATCTATCTACCCCTCTATCTATCTATCCATCTATCTATCCCTCTATCTATCTATCTATCTATCTGTCTGTCTCTCTACCCATGTACAGTGCCTACAAGTAGTATTCAACCCCCTGCAGATTTAGCAGGTTTGATAAGATGCAAATAAGTTAGAGCCTGCAAACTTCAAACAAGAGCAGGATTTATTAACAGATGCATAAATCTTACAAACCAACAAGTTATGTTGCTCAGTTAAATTTTAATAAATTTTAAACATAAAAGTGTGGGTCAATTATTATTCAACCCCTAGGTTTAATATTTTGTGGAATAACCCTTGTTTGCAATTACAGCTAATAATCGTCTTTTATAAGACCTGATCAGGCCGGCACAGGTCTCTGGAGTTATCTTGGCCCACTCCTCCATGCAGATCTTCTCCAAGTTATCTAGGTTCTTTGGGTGTCTCATATGGACTTTAATCTTGAGCTCCTTTCACAAGTTTTCAATTGGGTTAAGGTCAGGAGACTGACTAGGCCACTGCAACACCTTGATTTTTCCCTCTTGAACAAGGCCTTGGTTTTCTTGGCTGTGTGCTTTGGGTCGTTGTCTTGTTGGAAGATGAAATGACGACCCATCTTAAGATACTTGATGGAGGAACGGAGGTTCTTGGCCAAAATCTCCAGGTAGGCCATGCTATCCATCTTCCCATGGATGCGGACCAGATGGCCAGGCCCCTTGGCTGAGAAACAGCCCCACAGCATGATGCTGCCACCACCATGCTTGACTGTAGGGATGGTATTCTTGGGGTCGTATGCAGTGCCATCCAGTCTCCAAACGTCACGTGTGTGGTTGGCACCAAAGATCTCGATCTTGGTCTCATCAGACCAGAGAACCATGAACCAGTCTGTCTCAGAGTCCTCCAAGTGATCATGAGCAAACTGTAGACGAGCCTTGACATGACGCTTTGAAAGTAAAGGTACCTTACGGAGACCATTGCGGTGGAGTACGTTACTTATGGTATTGACTGAAACCAATGTCCCCACTGCCATGAGATCTTCCTGGAGCTCCTTCTTTGTTGTCCTTGGGTTAGCCTTGACTCTTCGGACAAGCCTGGCCTCGGCATGGGAGGAAACTTTCAAAGGCTGTCCAGGCCGTGGAAGGCTAACAGTAGTTCCATAAGCCTTCCACTTCCGGATGATGCTCCCAACAGTGGAGACAGGTAGGCCCAACTCCTTGGAAAGGGTTTTGTACCCCTTGCCAGCCTTGTGACCCTCCACGATCTTGTCTCTGATGGCCTTGGAATGCTCCTTTGTCTTTCCCATGTTGACCATGTATGAGTGCTGTTCACGGGGAGGGTCTTAATTAGTCAGAAAAGGCTGGAAAAAGAGATAATTAATCCAAACATGTGAAGCTCATTGTTCTTTGTCCCTGAAATACTTTTTAATACTTTAGGGGAACCAAACAGAATTCTGGTGGTTTGAGGGGTTGAATAATAAATGACCCTCTGAATAAACTTTTATCAATTTTAAAAAAAAAATAAGAAAAAAAAATAACATTCTTTTTTGCTGCAGTGCCTTTCACACTTCCAGGCTGATCTACAGTCCAAATGTCACAATGCCAAGTTAATTCCGAATGTGTAAACCTGCTAAATCTGCAGGGGGTTGAATACTACTTGTAGGCACTGTATCTATCCATCTATCCATCCATGTATCTAACTATCTATCTATCTATTTATCTATCTAACTATCGATGTATCCATCTATCTATCTATCTATCTATCTATCTATCTATCTATCTATCTATCTATCTATCCTAATATCTATCTATCTATCTATCCTAATATCTATCTATCTATCTATCTATCTATCTATCTATCTATTCCTGTATCTAACTACCTTAATGTCTATCTATCTACCCTGTTTCCCAAAAAATAAGACGTACCCAAAAATAAGCCCCAGTAGGATTTTTTTGTTTTTTTTTGCATATGCTTATAACACAAACCTTACCCCAAAAAAATAAGCCCTAGCTGTGGTTTCATGAGGAAGTGTCTAAGCAACTAAAAAAGTTAAAGAATACAGAAGGATTTTTTTCTCAATGCAGACAGACATCCTCAAAAGAAAGCGTGACCCCCCCCTCCAAAAAAAAAATAAAAAAAATTGCACAACCAGATCCCAAAAAATTACAGTTGACAAGTGCTGATGGTGGATGGGCTCTCACACAGAGATCTGCATCACTGTCAGGTTCCTTGCCAATGCACTGCAGCTCTCACAAATAGATTGGGTACCAGTATCACTCCACATGAGTGATACTGTTTGCAATCACCAGGGGGAGCCGGCCGTTGTAGCACGCAGGGGGGCCTGACAGCGATGCAGATCTGTATGGGAGAGCCCATTCACTTGCCAACTCTAATTGTTTGGGGTCTGGTAAGTGCGATTCTTTTAAGGGCTGTCTGCTTTATTTTGAGCGTAATCTTAGCAGTACATAGAGGATAAGCAGGTAATTTAAACCTTTGTAAAATATAATATGTACCCACCCCTATAGGACGGGTTCTGCACCATGAGAATAGCGGATCAGATAAGAAAATGTGCATCTGACCCAGTAATAGGAGTAACACAAGATGTTGATGTTCCAGGATGTGATGACTGATTAGATTTGAATAAATGTTGATGATTTTTTGTTCAAGGGTACTGTAATGTGGATTGTTGTTCATGGGAAAATATAATACATGCCCTGAAAATAAGCCCTAGCGCATATTTTGGAGCCAACAATAGTATAAGATCCTGTCTTATTTTTGGGAAAACAAGGGTATCTATCTATCATCTATCCTAATATCTATCTATCTATCTATCTATCTATCTATCTATCTATCTATCTATCTATCTATCCTAATATCTATCTATATATCCTAATATCTATCTATCTATCTATCTATATATCCTAATATTTATCTATCTATCTATCTACCCCTCTATCTATCTATCTATCTATCTAAATATCTATCTATCTATCTATATATCTATCTATCTATCCCTCTATCTATCTATCTATCTATCTTAATATCTATCTATCTATCTATCTATCTCTCTATCTCTCTATCTATCCCTCTATCTATCTATCTATCTACCCCTCTATCTATCTATCTATCTATCTCTCTATCTCTCTATCTATCCCTCTATCTATCTATCTACCCCTCTATCTATCTATCTATCTATCTATCGATCTATCTAAATATCTATCTATCTATCTATCCATCTATCTATCCCTCTATCTATCTCTCTATCTATCTATCTATCTATCTAAATATCTATCTATCTATCTATCTACCCCTCTATCCCTCTATCTATCTATCTATCTACCCCTCTATCCCTCTATCTATCTATCTATCTATCTATCCCTCAATCTATCTCTCCATCTAGCTATCTATCCCTCTATCTATCTATCTATCTATCCCTCTATCTATCTATCTATCTAAATATCTATCTATCTATCTATCTACCCCTCTATCTATCTATCCCTCTATCCATCTCTTGATGTATTATTTTGCTGATGTGTAACTGACACTAATTGTTTTTCATAAGAATTCTAAGCTTTGGAGTACATTAGTTTTCCGTCTCATCACAGATGAACAGTCGTATTCCAGGTTTCATTAGACGTTTTTGCTTTTTGCTGGAAAAGTTGCTATAGAAACTTTAAACTGGAGGAGAGAAGCAGGAGAAGGAGAGAAGCAGGAGGAGAGGCCATCTGGTCTCAGTATTTCTTTTCTGTGATGATATAAAACACCTGTAGTCAGCAATTTTTCGCAGTGTCTCTGCAGGGGCCGCGGTTGACAACTTCTTTGCTTATATTCAGAGGTATTTTAATCTAGTTGAGCAGTTACTAATTTACCAAGGTAGGAAAAAAGCAAATTTGTATTCCAGTAAAAACATTCAGTAAATGCTTAAAATACCACGTGTTGTCAGAGGAATCTCCACCTAGGTCACATTTATTTCCCATGAGTTGTTCTCATTAATTTCTTTAAAGTCGGAGCTCTGTTTTTTTCATAAAAAAAAAGCTCCAAACCTCCTGCATAGTCACTGAATTAAATGATAAAAAAATGGACTACCAGCAGCCACCACTAGAGGGAGCTAACTGTATTCCACTTTTTCATTGTGTTCCAATTATTAATAGTATGCAGTGAGCTCCTTAGCTCCCCCTAGTGGTAGCTGCAGGCAGTACATTTTCTATTATTTCCAGTGTAGTACATCTCCCGGTCTGTGAAGGTTTCGCTCCTCATTTTAGACCACACCCTTTTTTTTAAAAAGATTTTGAAAAGTGCCAAAAGTTACAAATTTTAACAAAAATATGGACACACAAAATTTTGAAATGATTGTGGTTCAAAAAACAGGTGTCCATTGGTTAGATGGAGCCAAATGTCCAATGTCCATATTCCACCACAGTCCATCCAGTAATCCGCCAACTGCTGTCAATCTGCAGCCTACAAGGGATCCATGTCCCAGAGCCAGCAGCTCAATGTCATCACTTGTGCCAGGGCACTGTCACTAGGATAACTTGCCGGGGGCACTCAGTGGCAATATTTGTTTGAAGGAGGCACTCACGGAATTATTTATTTTAGGGAGGCACTCAGGGGGCATTATTACTGGGGATACAGTACTTGTTTTAAGAGGCATTCAGGGGGCATTATTTATTTAAGGGGCCACTCAGGGGGTATTATTACTGGGTTGTGGATGCGTTATTTGCTTTGCCCAAGAGCTGTCAATCCATTCAGGTTGCAGAGCAGAGAGAATTGGCTGTGCACTGTCATTGCTCTGTGATCTGTAGTAGACATGGAGAGATGACTTGTCATGGCTCCATTCTGAGGTTCAAACTGGTGATCTCTGTTGGTCGGTTTCCCTCTTGGTCCAACCACAGTCTGTTTTGTGTTGATCCAACTGCTGAAGGATCTCCTGTCTTTTTCATTCTCTGCCCTCCTGTTTCACTTCTATTCAGGTGTGCACTTTCTCACTTGGTTTGCTCAATCACATCGTGGAAAGGGCTAATTTTGAACCGGTGATACTTGATTGTTGGTCGGTTTCTCTCTTGGCTGGAACACAGCCTGTTTTGTGTTGGTCCAACTGCTGAAGGATCTCCTGTCTTCCTTTCTCATTCTCTGCCTTCCTATTTCACTTCTATTCAGGTGTGCACTTTCTCACTTGGTTTGCCCAATCACATCTTGGAAAGGGCTAATTTTGAACCAGTGATATTTGATTGTTGGTCGGTTTTCCTCTTGGTTGGACGTCAGCCTGTTGTGTGTTGGTGCAACTGCTGAAGGATCTCTTGTCTTTCTTTCTTATTCTCTGCCTTCCTGTTTCACTTTTATTCAGGTGCGCACTTTCTCAATTGGTTTGCCCAATCACATCTTGAGAAGGGCTAAATTATTCTCACTACTCACATGACTTAAGGGTGCTTTACACGCTGTGACATCGCTGCGATGTTGCGGGCGATAGCACCCGCCCCCGTCTTTTGTGCAACATTTGGTGATCGCTGCCGTAGTGAACAATATCGCTACGGCAGCGTCACACGCACATACCTGTTCAGCGACGTCGCTGTGACCGCCGAACAATCCCTCCTTCAAGGGTGAGGTGTGTTCGGCGTCACAGCGGTGTCACAAAACGGCAGCCCAATAGAAGAGGAGGGGCGGAGATGAGCGGCCGGAACATCTCGCCCACCTCCTTCCTTCCGCATTGCCGGTGGAGGCAGGTAAGGAAATGTTCGTCGCTGCCATGGTGTCACACACAGCGATGTGTGATGCCGCAGGAACAACGAACAACCAGCGGCATGCACCACCAACGATATTATGAAAAGGAGTGACGTGTCAACAATCAACGATTTTTGATGTTTTTGAGATTGTTGATCGTCGCTCCTAGCTGTCACACGCTGCGATGTCGCTAACGATGCCGGATGTGCGTCACTAACAACGTGACCCCGACGATATATCGTTAGCGATGTCGCAGCGTGTAAAGCACCCTTTAGTGTTGGCTATATTTCTGGTTGGATGAAGTCCCAGCTCCTCAGTTAAGGTTTTCTAACTGAGACATTGCTATTGTTATTCCCTGCAGTTTGTTTGTGTGAATCCCTTTCGAGTTATCTCCTACTTTATATCATTTTAGGTTTGGGAGGGTTTCCACATATTCTGCTATTGTTTTTGATTTCTTGTATTCCATAATTCCTGTATGACTGTGTTTACACATTCCTAGCCCTGTATTATACTTGGTTTATAGCTTAGGGTGCATTTAAGGACACTCAGGGTCAGCCGTAAAGGACTTTACATGATCTTAGGGTGCCAACCGCTGCTGTCAGGCAGGGACAAATCAGGTCTAGGGCAAGTACTAGCCTGTATTGGGACCTGTGGATTTTTGGGTTTACATCTCCCCTGGTTTGTCCATCCCCTTGAGAGTGTTGGAGTTCAGTTGTAAGGAGATCCATACCAGGCCAATAGTTGTGATCGGGGATCAGAGACATTGAGCAGAGTAGCAGAGCGCTGCTGCATCAAAGCTCTATAGACTTGGCGCGATGGATGTAGCCATCCCCTGTGGGACACAACCTAAAGTTTTTTGTGTACTCGATTGTTCTCTATTATCAGCCACTTCAGTTTCGAGCCTTTATATTACACTGTTATGATGATGATGATGATGATTTACAGGAAATCTCTGCCTTCTATAATAACCACTTTCTGCTTCTTTAATCCCTCCTGATAGGTTTCCGCGCGCCCCTGTGACTGATGTATCACACTTTACTTTCCTACAGATGTTTTTCTTATGTGCGGCTTTATGGAGTGATATCGCTTTAATCTCGTGGTTTCGGTGTCTGTTCTTCAGGAACAATTAACATTTACCGTTCTCATCACTGAACGTAAATTAAATATCACAAGTCTTAAATATTAATACACATTTAATTAAAAGTTTCGGGAAGGCAAAATGTTTATGGATGCTTTAATTAACGGGATAGTTTCTCGCTCCGTACGGATGTTCGGCGGCTGTAAATAAGCTGCTTATACCGTATGAATGATGTATAGCGGTTGTGTAGTTTCTGGCGGTCGTATTGATTCGAAGGGTCTTGTGGGAAGTAGAGGCCATATGGATTGTAGCCATATTTTCGGCATTGGATTCTGGTCATAAACAATTCCATATAACATAGGATAGGACTGATATCACTGTTCAACTAGATTTTCATGATTGTGAGCTGCAGTACCATTTACTGCCACTACACAAAGCAGAGCGCTGTGCCAGTTCTGGGTCATCAGGCAGCAGCGTTAAGTGATTGCTGCAACCAATTGGCAAAAGTTTGGAAGTATATGGATGAAATATGTGTTGAGTATCGAGGAGCAGACCTCTTTCAGGAGGTGATTAGCAATTTTTTTCACCATCCTGGGCCCATTAAGAAATAGTTATCCAAAAGTGGATAACCCCTTTAAATCCTTTTACATATGTAACTATGTAAGAGGATTTAAAGGGGTTATCTACTTTTGGATAACTACTTCTTAATGGGCCCAGGATGGTGAAAAACAATTGATACCAGCACTGCTTTTGCCAATTTGCAGATGTTTGAAGCTCTGCCGTTGGTCCAAAGACCTCCAGAAATGCCCCCAATCCCACCATTGATCACCAATTTGTCAGTGGGGTTTATGTAAACTTTACCCCGTCTCCCCTTCTCTCAAAATTTGCCAGGACTATTTAAAAACAATCAGGACTGTTGACATGTATACTGCTCTGTTCTGTGTTGAGCCCTTTACTATACCGTCATATGAAGGGGGTTGTCTAATATTATAAATGTTCACATATAAGGCTTGGGTAATTTGGCCAAAATATAAACTAATCCCTCATCTATTTTTCCTACCTTGTAGGGTGCAGCTGTACACTGTTGGTGGGAGAAACCAGAGTGTCAGTCCATGAGGGGTGCACTTTCAGAGTGCTGGCCAGCCTGTCTGATTGTATAGCATGGGAGTGTAAGCCGGTATGGGACACTACCCTTATCTGTGTGACTGGCACCCTATAAGAGCTATCCATGTGCAATTGTAATAATAAGCAACTGATCCGTCTATGACATGTGAGTGCTTATTTTATGGGTATTTTGCACCTGTGTTGCCTCTGCCTTTATCAGGTGGGCTTGCTGTGTTTTTGTGATTCTAGTCACTATCTACGGACAGTATGAATGGAAGGGTAGTCAGACAAGCCAGGATAAAAAAACAGGAGGATACAACAGGACTCAGGGAGTAATTAGAAACGCAGTCAAGTCACAGGCCAAGAATTCCAGGAGAGTACGTATTAGATTTAGGGAGTAGACAGAGATGTGGTCAGGTAGTGGTCTGAGGTCAGAAGCCAGGAGGTAAAGACAAGAATAGGGAGCAGACAGAGATGTGGTCAGGTAATGGTCCGAGGTCAGAAGCCAGGAGGTAACGACAAGAATAGGGAGCAGACAAAGATGTGGTCAGGTAATGGTCCGAGGTCAGAAGCCAGGAGGTAACGACAAGAATAGGGAGCAGACAGAGATGTGGTCAGGTAATGGTCCGAGGTCAGAAGCCAGGAGGTAACGACAAGAATCGGGAGCAGACAGAGATGTGGTCAGGTAGTGGTCTGAGGTCAGAAGCTAGAAGGTAATGACAAGAACATGGAGCGGGCAGAGACAGGTCAATAAACAGTGCGGGGTCAGAAAGCCTAGATCAGAACACAAGCACAAACAGGAGCCAAGAGCACAACTTCAGAACCAGAGAGTACGACTATCGAAGTTCTGGGAACAGAGCAATTACCACGAACACCTGAATAAGCACCTCCCAGATCCTGCATGGAATCCTGGGCTGTCAAGCAACCTGTCAGCAAATGCTCAAAGAAACACAGCAGAGCATCTCCAAATGCAAAATGCTCTGCACAAAGGAAACCTGTAACTGCCGGCTCCTCAGTACAGGAGAGCATCACCAGTGTGCAAGATGCTCCGCACAGCGGAACCGTGACAGTTTTGTAGTGCATTGGTATTGTGAATAGGTTTTGATCATGGGCAGTGACCGAGATAACAAAGCTCTCTTCATCACACTAAGTTTCTATATAATGGTTGTAGCCTATGCAGAGCACAGTTGCAGAATACAAACTCATCCCGACATGATTACATTGATTTGTATTTATTATTACAGGAAACTCTGGAATATGAAGATCAAAGCGCCAAAGTCCAGGTAAAAACTTTTAAAACTTTTAATCCATTGAATGTCGAGTTCCAATCAATTATAATCAGCATTTACTTTTTTTGTTGTCATTGAGTGGAAACATTCTTTACATTTATAATGTCTCAGTGCAGGATATCCCCAAATACATTAACATACTTAGTATGGAAAGCTCTTACTTGCACAGATACCGAGTTTCCCCAAAATAAGACACTGCTTTATAGTATTTTTTGTAAAAATTATTTCCAGGGTATGTCTTATTTTTGGGGAAACACGGTTTGGGGTAAGTTTACTATGAAAATAAAAAAAAACTGTGGAAAAAGAAGCGCAATAGGGTCTTACCCCGGTAGATTGGGGGGATGTCAAAAGGGGTAGTGGTACTCACCTATAGGGGTTGTGACAGTCACAACGCCTATAATCGCATCTATGTAACTCCACAGTCACGGCAGCGGTCCCCGGGTTTGGCAGATAGAAGAGAGTAGTAGAATCGGGTGTCCAAGCCGCGCCAATGACTAGTCGATCATGGAAGTAGGAGATAATTGTAACTTTAATTAAGCATAGGTCAACGCGTTTCAGAAGCCACCGCTTCCTTCCTCAGGACAAAGATAGCAAAAGTACAACAAATCTCATTTGTTGTACTGTTGCTATCTTTGTCCTGAGGAAGGAAGCGGTGGCTTCTGAAACGCGTTGACCTATGCTTAATTAAAGTTACAATTATCTCCTACTTCCATGATCGACTAGTCATTGGTGCGGCTTGGACACCCGATTCTACTACTATCTACTATGAAAATAAGTCAGACACCCCCAGGAGAATCTCACTTACCAGAACTCTGACATATTCGTTGCTCCTAGGTCCTCCTGTGTTCCACACTGTGTACGTGTGAGAGCGGAGGAACCTGATGTGTGTGTGTATGTGTGTGTGTGTGTGTTGGCATGGGACCTGATAACGATGCAGATCACTGTGTGAGTCCATCCTTTGTAGGTGTTTGCCAACTGTAAATGTTCGGGGTCTGAGTGCAATCTTTTAGGGGGGCTGTTTGCTTTCTTTTGGGACTATTTTCTCTTTTGGGGGATGTCTTTTCTCTTTTGGGGGTGTCTTTTCTCTTTTGGGGGATGTTTTTTCTCTTTTGGGGGGTGTCTTTTCTCTTTTGGGGGATGTTTTTTCTCTTTTGGGGGGTGTCTTTTCTCTTTTGGAAGGGTGTCTTTTCTCTTTTGGGGGATGTCTTTTCTCTTTTGGAAGGGTGTCTTTTCTCTTTTGGAAGGGTGTCTTTTCTCTTTTGGGGGATGTTTTTTCTCTTTTGGAAGGGTGTCTTTTCTCTTTTGGGGGATGTCTTTTCTCTTTTGGAAGGGTGTCTTTTCTCTTTTGGAAGGGTGTCTTTTCTCTTTTGGGGGATGTCTTTTCTCTTTTGGAAGGGTGTCTTTTCTCTTTTGGAAGGGTGTCTTTTCTCTTTTGGGGGATGTTTTTTCTCTTTTGGGGGGTGTCTTTTCTCTTTTGGGGGATGTTTTTTCTCTTTTGGGGGGTGTCTTTTCTCTTTTGGAAGGGTGTCTTTTCTCTTTTGGGGGGTGTCTTTTCTCTTTTGGAAGGGTGTCTTTTCTCTTTTGGAAGGGTGTCTTTTCTCTTTTGGGGGATGTCTTTTCTCTTTTGGGAGTGTCTCTTTTCCCTTTTGGAGCAGTTACCTTTCTTTTGGGGCTGTCTTATCTGTAGTCTTTGGGGGGGGCGGGGGGTCTGCTTTCTTTAATGCAGTATTCTTTAACT
This sequence comes from Anomaloglossus baeobatrachus, assembly GCF_048569485.1. Lineage (NCBI taxonomy): Eukaryota > Metazoa > Chordata > Amphibia > Anura > Aromobatidae > Anomaloglossus > Anomaloglossus baeobatrachus. The sequence goes on along the minus strand of NC_134357.1, from coordinate 37,515,565 downwards.
TTTGTTATCTACCTGGACACTTCATTATTGAACTGCAACTACGGCTTATTTTTGGAGTATGGCATATATTGTAAGCATGCTCCAAAAAGGCCGAAAATTCCAGGTCGGGCTTATTTTCGGAGTAGGGCTTATTTTTGAGAACACATGGTACATTGTAACACAGGTAGGTTTTATGAAAGGTTGGTTACACTGGAATGATTCCATCCAGTGATAACAAGCAGAAACCTTAAAGTGCTAAATATAGACAGGCCGTAGCACTACCCCATGGGCCATGGGCCAAGGCAAGCATGACCTGGATTGGAATGGAGGAGAGGTTCTCTCGTGGCGGGAGGAGTGGGCGTGGGCCCTCCCTACAGGGTTTTAAAATGCGAAACGGGGGTGAAGCGGCACCATTCCTGCTTTTTTGGGACAACGTGAGAGTCCCACCTGCCCTCCTGGGAAAATCTTGTTTACGAGTGGGTTGTCAAGTTTAGAAGGGGAGTTATCGTGTCGTAGTGGCCTTGAGCAGTTTTTGGAGGGTCATTGAAGTTGTTTAAATTGGTCCGGTGGATCCATCTGGGTATTGATCCCCTCATTAGCAAGGAATGGTTGGTTAACTGGTGTTTTGGGGGGGATCCCGGCAGAATTTTGGTTAATGGAAAAAAAAAACACTTGTTGTTTTGGTGCTCCCGTGCCGGTGTGGGTAACGGCTGGGAACAAGTTGGTTTACAGTTTGGTTACGTGAATCACCAGGGTTTTATAGCTTACCTAGGACCTAGTTTTTCACTGTATTTTTTCTGTTATGTATTGGTTTAATAAAATGGCTGCTATGGCCAAAATTATCCAAAAATAGTGTCTGAGTAGGTTGTATTAGGCTAGTTTCACACTTGCGTTGAACGGCATCCTTTGCATTGCGTTGTGTGACGGATGCAACGGATGCGTTGCATATAATGGCACAACGGATGCAACGGATCATACAAAACAACGGAAAGCTTTTTTTATTTTTTTTTCTTCTTTACAGTTTTACCGGCAGCAGACTATTGTGAACAATCAGCTGATCACCCAGCGGTCGGGCGCTCAGCTGAGAGCTCTCAATAGCCGGCTGCCGGACGCTCAGCTGAGTGCTCTCACATGCTGGCGGCCGGGCGCTCAGCTGAGCGCTCTCACATGCCGGGGGCCGGGCGCTCAGCTGAGAGCTCTCACATGCCGGCGGTCGGGCGCTCAGCTGAGCCCTCTCAATAGCCGGCGGCCGGGCGCTCAGCTGAGCGCTCTCACATGCCGGCGGCCGGGCGCTCAGCTGAGCCCTCTCAATAGCCGGCGGCCGGGTGCTCAGCTGAGCGCTCTCACATGCCGGCAGCCGGGCGCTCAGCTGAGCGCTCTCACATGCCGGCGGCCGGGCGCTCAGCTGAGCGCTCTCACATGCCAGCGGCCGGGCGCTCAGCTGAACGTTTGGCCACCGAGAAACAAAATAAAGTTTCTGTGATTTTAAAAAAAAAAAAAAAAAAAAAATGAGCATGCGCAGTCAAAAAAAAGGTTTCCGTCGCTCAAAAAAAGTTACATGCTGCGTTCCTTCTGCCCGAAGCAGCGTCAAAATAACGATGCTGTCCAGCGGATGCAACGCTGACACTTGCGTTACAGTGCGTCGTCCATACAAGTCTATGGAGAATAGCGCAGTGCGTTACCGGACTGCGCTATTCTCCATAGTGACGGACTGCGCTGAACGCAAGTGTGAAAGTAACCTTAGATAAAAGGGGAACGGGGGAGTGGAATGTCGTTGGGGGAAATTCCGGAATCTACAATTCCAGGGTCATGTATTTTTCTTTCTTTTTTTCATTTGATAACATGGAAGGACACATTGTCTTCAACTTTACTCAACGCACTAATCTTCTCTCTCAGGCTGAAGATGCAAAGTCAGAGGAAAATGTTCTGGATCCACAAAGTGAGCTGCTCAGGGACAGAACCTCATCTAGCCAACTGCAAAGTCCAAGTTTCTCCCAAACCATTTAAGTCTGCGTGTAGGAATGGGATGCATGCAATCGTGAAATGTGTGGGTTCCCCCAACTCTGGAATTGGAAGCACAAACAACTTTAAGAAGGCGTTTAAGACGATGGTAGGAGCCTTGTCTCATCCAATCTGTAATAAATCATCATCATGTAACAATCTAATCCTACATGTAATATATATACTGGTACAGAGGATTGGAAAGTTGCAAACCCTCACAATTCCAGCTCCCGCAGCATGTATCGCTATGTCAAAGCGGCTCTAGCAGTTTTCCTGACCGAGAGCAGCATAAGATACAGGAAAGATGCTGAGCTTGAGGATTTACACTTTTCTATTATTTCATTTCTCTATTTTCAGGAAAAATACTCTTAAGACTCATATAGCAAGCCGATGATGAGTCCTGCTGTTCCCAACAACTCGTTTAGAAAGCCTGTGAATCCTCCGCCCCACACACAATGATTGACAGGATTTATTTATAAGAGGGCGTGGATGCATAGTTTTTTCACAGGGTTTCTCTATGAGTGGGTGGAGAAGCAGGACTCACAGGCTTTCTCTATGAGAGGGTGGAGAAGCAGGACTCACAGGCTTTCTCTATGAGTGGGTGGAGGAAGGAGGACTCACAGGATTTCTCTGAGTGTTTGGAGGAAGCAGGACTCACAGGCTTTCTCTATGTGTGGGTGTAGGAAGCAGGACTCATAGGTATTCTCTATGAGTGGGTGGAGGAAGCAGGACTCACAGGCTTTCTCTATGTGTGGGTGTAGGAAGCAGGACTCATAGGTATTCTCTATGAGTGGGTGGAGGAAGCAGGGCTCACAGGCTTTCTCTATGAGTGGGTGGAGGAAGCAGGACTCACAGGCTTTCTCTATGAGTGGGTGGAGGAAGCAGGACTCACAGGCTTTCTCTATGTGTGGGTGGAGGAAGCAGGACTCACAGGCTTTCTCTATGAGTGGGTGGAGGAAGCAGGACTCACAGGATTTCTCTGAGTGGGTGGAGGAAGCAGGGCTCACAGGCTTTCTGTATGAGTGGTTGGAGGAAGGAGGACTCACAGGCTTTCTCTATGAATGGGTGGAGGAAGCAGGACTCACAGGATTTCTCTGAGTGGGTGGAGGAAGCAGGGCTCACAGGCTTTCTGTATGAGTGGTTGGAGGAAGGAGGACTCACAGGCTTTCTCTATGAATGGGTGGAGGAAGCAGGACTCACAGGCTTTCTCTATGTGTGGGTGGAGGAAGCAGGACTCACAGGCTTTCTCTATGAGTGGGTGGAGGAAGCAGGACTCACAGGATTTCTCTGAGTGGGTGGAGGAAGCAGGGCTCACAGGCTTTCTCTATGAGTGGGTAGAGGAAGCAGGACTCACAGGCTTTCTCTATGAGTGGGTGGAGGAAGCAGGACTCACAGGCTTTCTGTATGAGTGGTTGGAGGAAGCAGGACTCACAGGCTTTCTCTATGAGTGGGTAGAGGAAGCAGGACTCACAGGCTTTCTCTATGAGTGGGTAGAGGAAGCAGGACTCACAGGCTTTCTCTATGAGTGGGTGGAGGAAGCAGGACTCACAGGCTTTCTCTATGAATGGGTGGAGGAAGCAGGACTCACAGGCTTTCTCTATGAGTGGGTAGAGGAAGCAGGACTCACAGGCTTTCTCTATGAGTGGGTGGAGGAAGCAGGACTCACCGGCTTTCTCTATGAGTGGGTGGAGGAAGGAGGACTCACAGGATTTCTCTGAGTGTTTGGAGGAAGCAGGACTCACAGGCTTTCTCTATGTGTGGGTGTAGGAAGCAGGACTCATAGGTATTCTCTATGAGTGGGTGGAGGAAGCAGGACTCACAGGCTTTCTCTATGTGTGGGTGTAGGAAGCAGGACTCATAGGTATTCTCTATGAGTGGGTGGAGGAAGCAGGGCTCACAGGCTTTCTCTATGAGTGGGTGGAGGAAGCAGGACTCACAGGCTTTCTCTATGAGTGGGTGGAGGAAGCAGGACTCACAGGCTTTCTCTATGTGTGGGTGGAGGAAGCAGGACTCACAGGCTTTCTCTATGAGTGGGTGGAGGAAGCAGGACTCACAGGATTTCTCTGAGTGGGTGGAGGAAGCAGGGCTCACAGGCTTTCTGTATGAGTGGTTGGAGGAAGGAGGACTCACAGGCTTTCTCTATGAATGGGTGGAGGAAGCAGGACTCACAGGATTTCTCTGAGTGGGTGGAGGAAGCAGGGCTCACAGGCTTTCTGTATGAGTGGTTGGAGGAAGGAGGACTCACAGGCTTTCTCTATGAATGGGTGGAGGAAGCAGGACTCACAGGCTTTCTCTATGTGTGGGTGGAGGAAGCAGGACTCACAGGCTTTCTCTATGAGTGGGTGGAGGAAGCAGGACTCACAGGATTTCTCTGAGTGGGTGGAGGAAGCAGGGCTCACAGGCTTTCTCTATGAGTGGGTAGAGGAAGCAGGACTCACAGGCTTTCTCTATGAGTGGGTGGAGGAAGCAGGACTCACAGGCTTTCTGTATGAGTGGTTGGAGGAAGCAGGACTCACAGGCTTTCTCTATGAGTGGGTAGAGGAAGCAGGACTCACAGGCTTTCTCTATGAGTGGGTAGAGGAAGCAGGACTCACAGGCTTTCTCTATGAGTGGGTGGAGGAAGCAGGACTCACAGGCTTTCTCTATGAATGGGTGGAGGAAGCAGGACTCACAGGCTTTCTCTATGAGTGGGTAGAGGAAGCAGGACTCACAGGCTTTCTCTATGAGTGGGTGGAGGAAGCAGGACTCACCGGCTTTCTCTATGAGTGGGTGTAGGAAGCAGGACTCACAGGCTTTCTCTATGAGTGGGTGGAAGCAGGACTCACAGGCTTTCTCTATGTGTGGGTGGAGGAAGCAGGACTCACAGGCTTCCTCTATGAGTGGGTGACAGAAGCAGGACTCACATGATTTCTCTATGAGTGGGTGGAGGAAGCAGGACTCACAGGCTTTCTCTATGTGTGGGTGGAGGAAGCAGGACTCACAGGCTTTCTTTATGAGTGGGTGTAGGAAGCAGGACCCACAGGCTTTCTCTATGAATGGGTGGAGGAAGCAGTACTCACAGGCTTTCTCTCTGAGTGGGTGTAGGAAGCAGGACTCACAGGCTTTCTCTATGAGTGGGTGGAGGAAGCAGGACTCACAGGCTTTCTCTATGAGTGGGTGGAGGAAGCAGGACTCACAGGCTTTCTCTATGAGTGGGTGGAGGAATCAGTACTCACAGGCTTTCTCTCTGAGTGGGTGTAGGAAGCAGGACTCACAGGCTTTCTCTATGAGTGGGTGGAGGAAGCAGGACTCACAGGCTTTCTCTATGAGTGGGTGGAGGAAGCAGGACTCACAGGCTTTCTTTATGAGTGGGTGTAGGAAGCAGGACCCACAGGCTTTCTCTATGAGTGGGTGGAGGAAGCAGGACTCACAGGCTTTCTTTATGAGTAGGTGTAGGAAGCAGGACTCACAGGCTTTCTTTATGAGTAGGTGTAGGAAGCAGGGCTCACAGGCTTTCTCTGAGTGGGTGAGAGAAGCAGTACTCACAGGCTTTCACTACGAAGGGTTGGAGGAAGCAGGACTCACAAACCTCGTATACAGACCCTACAGATCCACATTAAATATATACATGTCCTCACACACATTAATCTTTTTGTCTATAGGAGCCTCTTGTTAGGTTGCGGTCCGGGCCTCATGCCGGGGAGGGCAGAGTAGAGGTGTTAAAAAACGGCAAATGGGGAACAGTATGTGACGATAAATGGAATCTTCTGTCGGCGAGCGTTGTGTGCCGGGAGCTGGGTTATGGATCCGCTAAAGAGGCTGTGTTAGGAGCCCAATTGGGACAAGGTAAGAATATAACATTACAATGATTGTAATATTTCTTATTAACACACTCCCTGTGAAACTTTATTAACCCGGCCTGTTCCGCGGTAATGAATGAGTAGTATAACTTTTATGATAATATAATTACTGCACTAACGTTGCGCGCGTTACAGCAGGCCAGTAATTATACACGGAGCAGTAAACTATTAGACTTGGCAGCGGATGTGAGAAACAGAAATATCCCAGTTTGCTAAATGGCTCTATGCAAATATTTATTAAAAAAAAAATATCCACAATAAGACTTATTTCTTCAGCGCAGTTTCCTCGAGAAAGTGGTTTTTAATCAAATCACATTTCAACCATTAATTTTTCTTTCTACTTGGAAATGTTTTCCGTGCGCGCGGCTTTTATCTTCACACAGTGTTTATTATCTGTTTTGTTGCTGCCATTTTTCCTCGTTATCCCTGTGTTACAAGAAAGGCCTGCAATTTATTTGTGCCGGGGGTGAATTAGAAATAGAAGCAAATTATTCAATACAATGTATCGGTTTTATTTTTGTCATAGACGTGGCTGCAATAAAACTCATTTTGCTGGGCAGTGCAATAAGGCTGTACTGACACGGCACGCAACAATGGCGCTCATCAGTGGCGTAACTAGAGTTGGATGGGCCCCGGTGCAAAGTTTAGACCTGGGCCCCCCCTCCACATACACAGACACTTGGGGTAAGGCATACCTCCCAACTTTTAAAGAAGGAAAAGAAGGACAAAGTTTGCGGCGCGCGTAGCGTGCCGCGGCAAATTTTTAGGCCACGCCCCCTAACCACACCCATTTCACAGTCACGCCCATATCCACTCCCCATCCACACCCATTCAGCATGGACACGCAGGCAGCCGGCGGGCCTCCAGCATGGACACGCAGGCAGCCGGCGGGCCTCCAGCATGGACACGCAGGCAGCCGGCGGGCCTCCAGCATGGACACGCAGGGAGCCACAGTGAGGCGGCCGGTCGCCCACACAGTGAGGTGGCCGGTCGCCTTCACAGACAGGCGGCAGGGGGGCGCCCGCACAGACAGGCGGCAGGGGGGCGCCCGCACAGACAGGCGGCAGGGGGGCGCCCGCACAGACAGGCGGCCGGGGGGCGCCCACACAGACAGGCAGCCGGGGGGCGCCCGCACAGACAGGCGGCCGGGGGGCGCCCGCACAGAAAGGCGGCCGGCCGACCGCACAGACAGGCGGCCGGCCGACCGCACAGAGAGGCTCCGGCCGGGGGTGAGGGGGGGGGAGGGAGGGAAATCAGCGCTGGGGAGATTTTACTGTACCAGCAGCAGCACAGGCAGCGCTCCTCTCTGTTATGCCACGTCTACTGGGATGGTAGGAGGGAAAAGCAGGGAGGCGGAGAGAGAGTGGGTGGGCGGAGCCCGGGAGCCGGCCGTCCCGATCGTGGCAACGGGACAAACAACGTAAAGCGTGAAAGTCCCGCTGTATCCGGGACGGTTGGAGGTATGGGGTAAGGGATAATGACACTGACACTCGGGGTACAGGATAATGACGCTGACACTTGGCTCTCACCCACAGCACCCTGAAATCCCTCTATCAGCACCCAGCTTTCCTATGTTCTGATATTTATCTTGTCCTCAGCACCCAGCTTTCCCATATCAGAGCATGAGAAAGCTGGGTGCTGAGAGATGTATATCAGAACATGGGAAAGCTGGGTGCTGAGAGATGTATATCAGAACATGGGAAAGCTGGGTGCTGAGAGATGTATAGCAGAGCATGGGAAAGTTGGCTGCTGAGGGAAAGAGCCTTTTTCCCTCAGCACAAAACATTTCCATCCCATACTTGTATCTTTGTCCCCCCTGTATAAAGTTCTCAAAATACTATAACAGCCCCCACATAGCCTTCCAAATAATTGTATAAAGGGTCTCACATAACCCTTCATATATTAGAATGCAGATACATAGCCCTCCATATATTATAATGCACCCCCATAATCCTCCATGTATAAAGTAGCCCTTCAATTATAATGCATTTCCCATAGTTCTCCATGTATTAAAATTCACCCCATAGTTCTCCATATATTATACTGCACCACATAGTCCTCCATGTTTTATAATGCACTTCCATAGTCCATGTATAAGGTAGCCTCCATAGTCCTCCATATATTATAATGCAGCCCCCATAGTCCTATATGTATTATAATCCAGCCCCATCAATTTTCATATTGTATTATGCAGCCCCATACTCCTCCATGTATAATGTACCCCTAGTCCATGTATAAGGTGTCCTTCATGTTTTTTATGCAGTCCCATAGACCTCCATGTGTCATGCAGCCAGCCACCCCAGGGCCTCCATGTGTCATGCAGCCAGGCCCCTCCAGGGCCTCCATGTGTCATGCAGCCAGGCCCTCAGGCCTCCATGTCATGCAGCCAGGACCCTCCAGGCATCCATGTGTAATGCAGCCAGGCCCCTCCAGGCCTCCATGTGTCATGCAGCCAGGCCCCTCCAGGCCTCCATGTGTCATGCAGCCAGGCCCCTCCAGGCCTCCATGTGTCATGCAGCCAGGCCCCTCCAGGCCTCCATGTGTCATGCAGCCAGGCCCCTCCAGGCCTCCATGTGTCATGCAGTCAGCCACCCCAGGGCCTCCATGTGTCATGCAGCCAGCCACCCCAGGCCCTCCATGTGTCATGCAGCCAGGCCCCCAGGCCTCCATGTCATGCAGCCAGGACCCTCCAGGCCTCCATGTCATGCAGCCAGGCCCCTCCAGGCCTCCATGTGTCATGCAGCAAGGCCCCTCCAGGCCTCCATGTGTCATGCAGCAAGGCCCCTCCAGGCCTCCATGTGTCATGCAGCCAGGCCCCCAGGCCTCCATGTCATGCAGCCAGGACCCTCCAGGCCTCCATGTCATGCAGCCAGGCCCCTCCAGGCCTCCATGTGTCATGCAGCAAGGCCCCTCCAGGCCTCCATGTGTCATGCAGCAAGGCCCCTCCAGGCCTCCATGTGTCATGGAGCCAGCAAAATAAAAAAACAAGTACCTCTCTTCTCCTTTTGACCCCTGCAACCACGGTAGTTATGACCCTGCCCCCATATGTCACACACACTGCTCCCCATACAGCCTGCACCCCCCATAGCACACACACTACACCCCCATATGTCACACACCCTGCCCCACATATCTCACCCTGCCTGTACCCCAACTTACCCCTCTCAAACACTCTGCACCCCTTCACATTCTTCTGTCACAGTCTGCAGCCCTCATATGCCACTCACCCTGCACTCCCCTCCCCCTCGTGCCCCCTCTTTTCTCATTACCAGTCATCATGTGTCCATGTCTCCTTCAGGAATCCGTATCTTCTGATGCTTTCTGCCCGGCAATCCTGTGTCTCCTCCCACACAGTCACATGGGCATGACATCATCGCAGGTCCTGGAAGGATGGATTTCGTCTGCTGTGCAGGAGCGCTTCTGCTCTGCCGCAGCTCAGAAACGCCTGGTGGGTCTCTCCAGGTCAGGGGGCCCCTCTGCCCCCTGCTGACACCGGGCCCCCTGACTCACAGGCCGGCCCCCTGGCGGTCGCGTAGTCGGCCACTACACAGCGCATCTCCTCTGTTACAGAGAGGAGCCGGCTCTGCAGAGCGGCTGCCGGGCCCCTAAAACCCTGCGGGCCCGGTCGCAGTGGCGACCGCTGCGACCGCGGTCGTTACGCCCCTGGCGCTCATCCTTCTATATCTGCCATGTCTGATGCCTTCACCCTTACACCCATCCTGGAGGTGCAGAGCTTCCTCATCAGATCCCAGGTCGCTGCCTTCAGAGAAATCCATGAATATCAAAAAATGAGTCCCACTGCCATTTTATGTATCCCACTGCCACTTTATGAGCCCCACTGCCATTTTATGTGTCCCACTGACACTTTATGGGCTCCACTGCCACTTTATGGGCCCCACTGCCACTTTATGTGTCCCTCTGCTACTTTATGGGCCCCACTGCCATTTTATAGCCCCACTGCCACTTTATAGCCCCACTGCCACTTTATGTGTCCCACTGCCACTTTATGGGCCCCACTGCCACTTTATGGGTCCCACTGCCACTTTATGGGCCCCACTGCCACTTTGTGTCCCACTGCTACTTTATGGGCCCCACTGCCACTTTATGGGCCCCACTGCCACTTTATAGCCCCACTGCCACTTTATGTGTCCCACTGCCATGTTATGTGTCCCACTGCCATTTTATGTGTCCCACTGCCATTTTATGTGTCCCACTGCCACTTTATGAGCCCCACTGCCATGTTATGTGTCCTTCTGCTACTTTATAGGCCCCACTGCCACTTCATGGGCCCCACTGCCACTTCATGGGCCCCACTGTCACTTTATGTGTCCCACTGCCACTTTATGGGCCCCAGTGCCACTTTGTGTCCCACTGCCACTTTATGGACCCCACTGCCATTTTATGTGTCCCACTGCCACTTTATGGGCTCCACTGCCACTTTATAGCCCCACTGCCACTTTATGTGTCCCACTGCCACTTTATGGGCCCCACTGCCACTTTATGTGTCCCACTGCTACTTTATGGGCCCCACAGCCACTTTATGGGCCCCACAGCCACTTTATGGGCCCCACTGCCACTTTATGGGCCCCACTGCTACTTTATGGGCCCCACTGCCACTTTATGGGCCCCACTGCCACTTTATGGGCCCCACTGCCACTTTGTGTCCCACTGCTACTTTATGGGCCCCACTGCCACTTTATGGGCCCCACTGCCACTTTATAGCCCCACTGCCATTTTATGGGTCCTACTGCCACTTTATGTGTCCCACTGCCACGTTATGTGTCCCACTGCCATTTTATGTGTCCCACTGCCACTTTATGAGCCCCACTGCCATGTTATGTGTCCTTCTGCTACTTTATAGGCCCCACTGCTACTTTATGGGCCCCACTGCCACTTCATGGGCCCTACTGCCACTTTGTGTCCAACCGCTACTTTATGGGCCCCACTGCCACTTTATGGGCCCCACTGCCACTTTATGGATCCCATTGCTATTTTATGGGCCCCACTGCCATTTTAAGCCTTTGTTCCCACTTAGCATAAATGCTGCAGTTTTTCCCACTGCATTTTTTTCGTGCTGAAAATCAGTTTAACAGTTCACTCATTTGCACATTCTATACAATGACTAAGGACCATGCCCGAAATGCGTATCTCTAGATAGCTTCTATGTGCACCTTCATTTTTACCTTTGGAATATTGCTCAGCACAAATCATCAATTTTAATGGACTTCTTATAAAGGATGATTTTATGAAGACACAATTGCTGGACAATAATTTTACTTTTTACTTTTGAGCTATTAGTTTTTTGTTGCCATTTTTTCTTAAAGGGAATCTGTCACCAGGTTTTTGCTCCCCCATCTGAGAGCAGCATGATTTAGAGACAGAGACCCTGATTCCAGTGGTGTCACTTACTGAGCTGTTCGCTGTCATTTTGATTAAATCAATGTTTTCATTGCTGTAGATCTAGCAGTTATCCAGAGCTCATGAATATGCTGGACTACCTGCAGCACGCCATGTAGTCCTGTAATGATAATCTACTGCTGATTAAACAGTGATTTTATCAAAACTACACTAAGCAGCCCAGTAAGTGACACATCGCTGGAATCAGAGTCTCTTTTCCTTTGTCATGTTGCTCTCAGAATAGGTGGCAAAAAATTTGATGCATTTTATTAGACTCCCCATAAAAAGCCTTTAAAGAGGTTGTCCACTACATGACACTAATGGGCTATCCTTAGGATAAGCCATCAATGTTTGATCGGCCGGGGTCCAACATTCCTCAGATCCGATGGTGGCAGAAGGCAGCTGGAAATGCTCAGTTCTGGAGCGGCTCTGTCTTTTGATAGCGGCCACGGGCGGGTACTGCACAGCCTCCTCCTATTGAGTAGAATAGGAGGCGGATGTGTAGTACCCAGCTGCAGCCGCTATCCGAAGATGGAGCCAGAACTGACCACTTCCGGCCGCCTGCTTCCGCCGACGGCACCAAGGTCACCTGATCAGCGCGGTTGAGGGGTGTCGGACCCCGGCCGATCAGACATTGACGACCTATCCTAAGGATACACCATCAATGTCAAAGTAGATTATGTTGCAGATTTGATGTTGATTTCACACTTTGCACGGTAAAAGGCAAAGTCCACAGTGAACTCCATACAAAAGAATCTGCACCATGGATCAAATTTCGTGCAGAAATTTTCAGCAACGTGCATTACACGGTGGGTTTTCTCCGTGCAAATTCTTGAGAAAAATTACCAATATTCACACACAAAATGTGCACGTACATATGTAATATATGATCAGCTATGAAAATCTTATATCTTTTTAAATCTGCACCAAAGGTCAATTTTGTGCTGAAATGTTCACCAGCATGTGAATAAGATCTCTAAAATTGCACCCATATGTCCGGGACTGGTACCTATTGCAAATTCAACATACATAATTCTGCGGGTAAGGTACCCTTCATGTCCAGTCCATGAAGGTGGAGGGTGCTCTTAGCTAAGCCGAGAGCTGGGGCCAATTTGCTGCTATTGCACAGAAGCCATCTATTTTCTGTATGTAGCTGAGGTTCTGGCAAAGTCTGGAGAGCAAGGGAGCAATGCTGAAGTATCAACTGTATAAGATACTATAGTCGCTATGAAAATCTAATGTGGCGAAGAGCAGCATTGGTCAATGTGGTATTGAGGCATGCAGTACCATTTCTGATCACATGGAGTGTTGTTTGGTAGAAATCTGTACAATACTCCGCTTACTGGTAGAAACGTGCAAGAAGATTGGTAGACTCCATCTACTATATGTGCAGTAGTTTGGTAGACTCCGCCTACTATGTGCAGTAGTTTGGTAGACACCTACTATGTGCAGTAGTTTGGTAGACTCCGCCTACTATGTGCAGTAGTTTGGTAGACTCTGCCTACTATGTGTAGTAGTTTGGTTGACTCCGCCAACTATGTGCAGTAGTTTGGTATACTCCGCCTGCTATGTGCAGTAGTTTGGTATACTTTGCCTACTATGTGCAGTAGTTTGGTAGACTCCGCTTACTATGTGCAGTAGTTTGGTAGACTCTGCCTACTATGTGCAGTAGTTTGGTATACTCTGCCTGCTATGTGCAGTAGTTTGGTATACTCCACCTGCTATGTGCAGTAGTTTGGTATACTTCGCCTACTATGTGCAGTAGTTTGGTATACTTCGCCTACTATGTGCAGTAGTGTGGTAGACTCCGCCTACTATGTGCAGTAGTTTGGTAGACTCCACCTACTATGTGCAGTAGTTTGGTAGACTCTGCCTTTTATGTGCAGTAGTTTGGTAGACACCTACTATGTGCAGTAGTTTGGTAGACACCTACTATGTGCAGTAGTTTGGTATACTCCGCCTGCTATGTGCAGTAGTTTGGTATATTCCGCCTGCTATGTGCAGTAGTTTGGTAGACTCTGCCTACTATGTGCAGTAGTTTGGTAGACTCTGCCTACTATGTGCAGTAGTTTGGTAGACTCTGCCTACTATGTGCAGTAGTTTGGTAGACTCCGCCTACTATGTGCAGTAGTTTGGTAGACTCTGCCTACTATGTGCAGTAGTTTGGTAGACTCCGCTTACTATGTGCAGTAGTTTGGTAGACTCCGCTTACTATGTGCAGTAGTTTGGTAGACTCTGCCTACTATGTGCAGTAGTTTGGTAGACTCTGCTTACTATGTGCAGTAGTTTGGTAGACTCTGCCTACTATGTGCAGTAGTTTGGTAGACTCCGCCTACTATGTGCAGTAGTTTGGTAGACTCCGCCTACTATGTGCAGTAGTTTGGTAGACTCTGCTTACTATGTGCAGTAGTTTGGTAGACTCTGCCTACTATGTGTAGTAGTTTGGTTGACTCCGCCAACTATGTGCAGTAGTTTGGTATACTCCGCCTGCTATGTGCAGTAGTTTGGTATACTTCGCCTACTATGTGCAGTAGTTTGTTAGACTCCGCTTACTATGTGCAGTAGTTTGGTAGACTATGCCTACTATGTGCAGTAGTTTGGTATACTTCGCCTACTATGTGCAGTAGTTTGGTATACTCCGCCTGCTATGTGCAGTAGTTTGGTATACTCCGCCTGCTATGTGCAGTAGTTTGGTATACTCCGCCTGCTATGTGCAGTAGTTTGGTATACTTCGCCTACTATGTGCAGTAGTTTGGTATACTTCGCCTACTATGTGCAGTAGTTTGGTAGACTCCGCCTACTATGTGCAGTAGTTTGGTAGACTCTGCCTACTATGTGCAGTAGTTTGGTTGACTCCGCCTACTATGTGCAGTAGTTTGGTAGACTCCGCCTACTATGTGCAGTAGTTTGGTAGACTCTGCCTTTTATGTGCAGTAGTTTGGTAGACACCTACTATGTGCAGTAGTTTGGTATACTCCGCCTGCTATGTGCAGTAGTTTGGTTGACTCCGCCAACTATGTGCAGTAGTTTGGTATACTTCGCCTACTATGTGCAGTAGTTTGGTATACTCTGCCTGCTATGTGCAGTAGTTTGGTATACTTCGCCTACTATGTGCAGTAGTTTGGTATACTCTGCCTACTATGTGCAGTAGTTTGGTAGACTCCTACTATGTGCAGTAGTTTGGTTGACTCCGCCAACTATGTGCAGTAGTTTGGTATACTTCGCCTACTATGTGCAGTAGTTTGGTATACTCCGCCTGCTATGTGCAGTAGTTTGGTAGACTCCGCCTGCTATGTGCAGTAGTTTGCTAGACTCTGCCTACTATGTGCAGTAGTTTTGTAGACTCCGCCTACTATGTGCAGTAGTTTGGTAGACTCTGCCTACTATGTGCAGTAGTTTGGTAGACTCCGCTTACTATGTGCAGTAGTTTGGTAGACTCTGCCTACTATGTGCAGTAGTTTGGTAGACTCTGCCTACTATGTGCAGTAGTTTGGTAGACTCCGCCTACTATGTGCAGTAGTTTGGTAGACTCCGCCTACTATGTGCAGTAGTTTGGTAGACTCTGCCTACTATGTGCAGTAGTTTGGTAGACTCCGCCTACTATGTGCAGTAGTTTGGTATACTCCGCCTGCTATGTGCAGTAGTTTGGTGGGCTCCGCCTGCTATGTGCAGTAGTTTGATAGACTCCCCCTACTATGTGCAGTAGTTTGGTATACTCCGCCTACTATGTTCAGTAGTTTGTTGGACTCCGCCTGCTATGTGCAGTAGTTTGGTAGACTCCGCCTACTATGTGCAGTAGTTTGGTAGACTCCCCCTACTATGTGCAGTAGTTTGGTAGACTCCGCCTGCTATGTGCAGTAGTTTGGTATACTTCGCCTACTATGTGCAGTAGTTTGTTAGACTCCGCTTACTATGTGCAGTAGTTTGGTAGACTATGCCTACTATGTGCAGTAGTTTGGTATACTTCGCCTACTATGTGCAGTAGTTTGGTATACTCCGCCTGCTATGTGCAGTAGTTTGGTATACTCCGCCTGCTATGTGCAGTAGTTTGGTATGCTCCGCCTGCTATGTGCAGTAGTTTGGTATACTTCGCCTACTATGTGCAGTAGTTTGGTATACTTCGCCTACTATGTGCAGTAGTTTGGTAGACTCCGCTTACTATGTTCAGTAGTGTGGTAGACTCTGCCTACTATGTGCAGTAGTTTGGTTGACTCCGCCTACTATGTGCAGTAGTTTGGTAGACTCCGCCTACTATGTGCAGTAGTTTGGTAGACTCTGCCTTTTATGTGCAGTAGTTTGGTAGACACCTACTATGTGCAGTAGTTTGGTAGACTCTGCCTTTTATGTGCAGTAGTTTGGTAGACACCTACTATGTGCAGTAGTTTGGTATACTCCGCCTGCTATGTGCAGTAGTTTGGTTGACTCCGCCAACTATGTGCAGTAGTTTGGTATACTTCGCCTACTATGTGCAGTAGTTTGGTATACTCTGCCTGCTATGTGCAGTAGTTTGGTATACTTCGCCTACTATGTGCAGTAGTTTGGTATACTCTGCCTACTATGTGCAGTAGTTTGGTTGACTCCGCCTGCTATGTGCAGTAGTTTGGTATACTTCGCCTACTATGTGCAGTAGTTTGGTATACTCCGCCTGCTATGTGCAGTAGTTTGGTAGACTCCGCCTACTATGTGCAGTAGTGTGGTATACTCCGCCTACTATGTGCAGTAGTTTGGAATATTCTCAGCTCTTTTTCAGTATTACATTAGATGGAATATTATTGCAGGAAGATGGAAATTGTGATTTTGTATCCAATGCTTTTTCTGATGTTCTCGTGTGTCTCTTCCTGTGTTTTTAGGATTAGGTCCAATACACATGAATGAGGTGCTCTGCACGGGTCAGGAAAAGTCCATTACAGAATGCAAGTTCAAGGAGGCGAGTATCGCCGGCTGCCAACATGAAGAAGATGCGGCTGTGAGGTGCAATGTTGCTCAGATGGGATATGGAGACCAGGTAGGTGTCGGTCACGGTGCATCATTTGCAGACTGAATACATTTATTTATATGTAATCCAGTAATTAAATATGGTAACTTTCTAATATCACTTTTTCAGATACGCTTGGTAGGAGGAAGGTCAACCGAGGAAGGTAAAGTGGAGGTCCAGATGGTTGTCAGAGGTGCAAAGAAATGGGGAGCCATATGTGCAGAACTGTGGGGCATTAATGAAGCCATGGTGGTGTGTCGGCAGCTAGGACTGGGATTTGCCAATCATGCCATACAAGTAAGGAACCAATCTATAGTATCATTGCTAATACTGACATATAAAAAGTAGGATTTATTGTTATTCTTACTCAAAAGCGCATGCAAATGAACTCTCCTCCAGTGTAAAGAAAGCTGGAGGTCCAGTGCCACCCATCAGAGGATACCATCATATAAGTTAGTCTGACCCCTTAAAAATTCTTGCAGCATGACAAGGACGTGTAGCTAAGAGTCTTTTCCAAAACTGAAGACCTCCATTTGGAGACTGCTGTTCCTTCATTCATACCACTCATCAGTGCAGATCAGGATACAGGTTGTTTAGAAGAAAGGCTTTCCATGTCTAGGTGGTACTGTTTCTCCTTGTGGAGACCATCAAGTTGGGAGAATCTGGCTCTCTAGTGCCCCCTATTGCAGGTGATGTATAAGTCAGCAACGAAGCAAAAGAAGTGGAGGGCACTCACCGGGCTGCCGTATACCAATGAATCCGTTTATTTCAGCATCCGGTAAAATGTAAAAACAGCAGAGGGGAGGGGGGAGGGATGCACGGCACAGCAGACGACAGCCCTTTCATGCTAAACAAGCACTTCAACAGGTCTACCAGATAAGCCAGCATCTGTCCCTTTAAGGATCCTTGTACCTTGAATTGGGATAGTTAGACAAGCCAGCGTTTTATAAAATGTCATCATGATACTTTAGTAAAGATATGAAAAATCTCTTAGCTGGGATCTATATCAGATGGATGCAAGGGTGTACTTAAAATAAAGACCATGCAGCTGGTATTATAGGTGTAGATTGTGCAGCTACAGACAGCTGAAATCCCTTAAGATAAGACAGAGACTGTTTATTACCATCTCTGCCTTCCTGATTGCTGTATACACAGTGCTATTGATACAGATTAGGAAGCACTAATGGCGCTTCCTGCTCCAGCCATGTTAAGATAAGACAGAGACAGTTTATTACCATCACTGCCTTCCTGGTTGCTGTATACACAGTGCTATGGATACTGAGTAGGAAGCACTAATGGCGCTTCCTACTCTAGCCATGTGTGGTGGGAGGGAGTTTGAGCAGCTGGATCTCACCAGACCAAGATTAGCTCTTCTGTACAGACAGAAAGGTGAATTTTACCTGCAACTGGTACTAATATACCAGCCCCTGTTACAGGGGAAATCACCTAGAAATAAAAAACAATATTGAAATGCCCTCAAAAGAGAGTGCGCGTGAGAGAGGTTGCTAGTCTAAACCACAATGTATAGATCCACATCCACAAAGTATGTGTGTGTGTATATATATTTTTATATATATATATATATATATATATATATATATATATATATATATATATATATATATATATATATAATATGAAATTATATATCTCATGGTCTGTTGGCCCCATATTACATGACATGAGACGCTAGTACTGAGCAGAAGAATATGGAATCACGGATAATTACATTGCGCTTTCCTATGATCACACTAGGAGACCTGGTACTGGCAAGGAACTCCTGGCGCCGAGGACGTTGTGATGAGCGGTGTGCGCTGCTTGGGTACAGAGATGTTTATTCAGCATTGCCGCCACCATAGTGTTGTACACTGTCCACGAGGAGGGGGGCGCCGTTCCGCCGGAGTTACCTGCACGGAATGTAAGTTGGATCAGGGGTGTTTTGTAAACGTTGGGATTGAGTGATTCGAGATTTTCCCCTATATTGATGGCAGTAGCTGAGCCATTGTCTGCCTTCCTCTACCAGTGCCACCAGTAGAAATTAATGACATATGCCACAATATTCGTATCATTTACATTTGTGGAATAGCATCAAATATTGTAGCCTTTGAGCCACCAATATGTGCCTATAATCCTATCAGGGAAGCCCCACACATTGCCACATCATATTACTGTAGAAATGAGGAGATCAACAGTAGACATAAAGGAGTGTTCCTGTTTAGACTCTATGGCATATCAACCAGATATTAAGATCAAGGTAGAGGTGGCAATGCATGTGCGGCTCTTTCCATTCACTTCAATGGAAAATTGTGATGGACATGTGAGGAAGGATCAACAATCTAATATATACAGCAGAAGGGGTGTATGGAATAGCCATTTCAATCCCCTCAGTTCGTCTTTTTGACCCTTCACCGTATTAACACCTTCCCAACGTGTGACATGCCGACCTTGCTCCATATGCAGCAGGTAACGGCTGTTTTACACAGGCAGCACCTTCTGCTAACAGCAGCGACCAGAGTGAGCTCCAATCGTTGCTGTTTAACTTATTAAAATTCTATTAACTGATGAGCCGGTGTGATGACATGATAATTGGGGGTCTCTCTTCACCATTTTTGTGCTTCTTAGGAGATCAGTAATTTTACAATATTCTGTAATACTGAAGTATTTCACTATAGAGTATTAGTGATCGAACTATCGCAGATTCAATTTTAAAATGTAAATAATAAAAAAGTACATTAAAAAATTTAAATCACTTTTTCCAAAATTTAAAAAAAGTAAATTTGGAATCTTTGTGTTCGTAAAAACTGAACCTATAAAAATATCTAATGAATCAATGCATACAGTCAACCTTGTAAAGAAAAAATAATCAAAATGCGGATTTGCCTTTTTCTGATTGCATATGGAGTAACGTCTGCATTTCTTGTTAGATGCGCCAGACCTCATCCTCAATGCACAGTTGGTGCAGGAGTCGTCCTACCTCGAGGACCGACCGCTGAGCATGTTGGAGTGCGCTCACGAGGAAGAGTGCTTGTCCAAGTCTGCAGATGACATGTCCTGGCCCTACGGACATCGAAGACTTTTACGCTTCTCTTCACAAATACACAACATTGGAAGGGCGGACTTCACTCCTCGAAATGGGAGACACACATGGGTATGGCACGAGTGTCACAGGTAAGCATGGCTTAAAGGGTGAAACTCATGCAATTAACGTGTCTGATAATTTCATGCAGTTCATAACTCCCCCTGACCTAGCGGTCAGTCCCCAATTAGAGATGAGCGAACCTTTGGAAGTTTGTTTCGGAGGGTAAATGGGTTTTTGGAAGCTTCCGAACCCAAACTCCGAACATCGAACCTCAGTTTCGCTCATCTCTATTTGCAATGATCACCTAGCTACTGGGGTTTCCATTAATAATCTGTTGGGTGACCTGGAAATATGTTTTCAAATTCCCTACAGCGCCACCATATGGGAGATTAAGTCTTACATAGTGTCACTTAAAGGGGTTGTCCACTATTCGGACAACCCATTCTTAATCTCTATGTTTCTACATAGTAAAATAACAACACCTATATTAATCTCCGGTGCCGGCACCATTCCAGCGAGGTCGGCACTGCATCTCCCAGGGATTGCGTGATATAACAACGTCACGCAATTCATGGGAGAGTCAGTGCAAACCTCCCTAGAATGGTGTAGGCACCGGAGGTAAAATTAGGCGTTGTTATTTTACTAGGGGTAAACAATTAGGCTAATCAGAGATTTAGGCTATGTGCGCAGTAGGATGTTTTTGCACTTCTCAAAAACGCTGTGTTTTTGGCCGCAAAAAAACACACAAAAATGCACCCGTGGCAAAAACGCAGCGTTTTTGGTTGCATTTTGCTGCGTTTTTCCAATGCATTGGATGGGTGGAAAAACGCAGCAAAACGCAGAAAAGAATTCACATGTCCATTTTTTTTTCACTTCGAAAGCGCAGCTTTAAAAAGAAGCTGTGTGCAGACAACAAAAATGAAAAGTCATAGACTTTGCTGGGGAAGCAAAGTCATGCAGTTTTAAGACGAAAAACACACCGCAAAAACGAAGTAAAAAACGTCTATTGCGCACATAGCCTAACTCCTTCCCCCTTCTGACAAATCAGACATTCGGAGGAAGTGAGAGCTGCGGATGTTTTCTCACTTTCTCCATATGTCAGTTATATCTGAAGAAGGGGATAGTGAAGCAAGCACTGAATGGTTGCAGGGACCATGTGACACAAATATGTCAGGCAATCCCAGGGAGAGCCGGAGGAAACACCCCTGGAATGGTGCTGGCTCCATAGATATGTATAAAGGCCCCGTCACACACAGAGATACATCTTTGGCAGATCTGTGGTTGCAGTGAAATCATGGACATATTGTTCCATTTGTACACAGCCACAAGCCTGCCACTGATTGTCCACAATTTCACTGCAACCACAGATCTGCCGCAGATTTATCTCTGTGTGTGACTGGGCCTTAAGTGTTATTATTTTACTGTGGGGAAAAATAGGGATTGAGAAGAGTTGTGCAAGTAGTGGACAAACCCTTTAAAATAAATGGGCAACTTGTGTAACACATGAATATTCTGAGTCCTCCAAAACATTCATTGTAATTAGTCTCTATTCTGAAAAATCCATGGCCTTGAAAATGGAACCTTTCTCTGTTAAAGGAGTTTTCTAAAATGTAATCTTCAGGAGTACGCTGCTCCCCTTCCTCCCAGTTTCCTGCTTCCCATGTAGAAGTGGTGCGCTCCTGATGATTGACAGTTTAATCCTCCAGCATGGCTGCATTGTTGACCTGAACTGTGTACTCTACGCGTCTGTGTACTGTGGCGTTGATTCAGTAGTATTGGAAGACTGGCCGAAACAATAGATAAGCCAGTTAGAGAAGCACTTGCAAGCTGTATTAGAAAGAGCTTGCAAGCGCTGTGCTCCTTGCCTAGGAAACCAACTCTGATAGAATGCAGCAGAGGTCGGTAACTTAGGCAACAAGCAGTAAACAATGAAATTAAATTTTCTTCCTTTCTTTAATAAGAAATGAATTAGAAAAGTTGCTTCTATTTACAAGCGCGTCGCAATTTTACCCATTTCAGAAGATGAGAAAATCCTTTAACTTATTGTTGTCCCAGAGATTAGGTGAGAGTCGATACAAGTCTTGCAATTCTTAAAGAGACCAGTTAACTATACACTGGCAGTTCCTTTAAAAAATGCAAATGAGCTCTCTCCTAGGAGGAAAGAACCTGCCAAGGGGTGATCGGTTCCTTCTAAGTCAAAGGAGGAGCACCAAGTCTAGATGTGAAGTTAATTGTCAGATGATCGAGAAGCTGATTTACACTCAGTGACTTGTGAATCTAGCATACGAAATCTAATATACAAAGCTCAGTGAGTGTATGTATGTGTGTGTGTATGTCCGTTAAAGGAATCCGCACCGTCGCATTTACAATAACAAAATTTTACACAGACGCCTCATGTGACCCAGGGAGCGCCATAGACTATGTTTTGAAAGGAAAACTTAACCCCGTGCTTTACAGTTACTCTCCAAAAATCCTGCCTCCATTAAAGTGAATGGAGCCTGGAACTACACGTTAATAGCAGCTGTGATTGGTTGCTATAGGAACAAAGGATATTGTTAGTATAATAAGCTTATGTGTGAGGTAATATGATGTCGGTGGGGGGATAGAGACAGAGACGACAGACAGAGAGCGAGACAGACGACAGACAGAGAGAGAAAAAGAGACGACAGACAGAGACAGACCTTGAAAGAGACAGACCTTGAAAGAGACAGACCTTGAAAGAGACAGACCTTGAAAGAGAGTCAGAGACAGTCGGGGAAAGAGACAGTCGGGGAAAGAGACAGTCGGGGAAAGAGACAGTCGGGGAAAGAGACAGTCGGGGAAAGAGACAGTCGGGGAAAGAGACAGTCGGGGAAAGAGACAGTCGGGGAAAGAGACAGTCGGGGAAAGAGACAGTCGGGGAAAGAGACAGTCGGGGAAAGAGACAGTCGGGGAAAGAGACAGACCTGGAAAGAGACAGTCCTGGAAAGAGACAGACCTGGAAAGAGACTGACAAAGACAGACCATGAAAGAGACAAACCATGAAAGAGACAGACGGGGAAAGAGACAGACGATGGAGAAAGAGACAGACGACGGAGAAAGAGACAGACGACGGAGAAAGAGACAGACGACGGAGAAAGAGACAGACGACGGAGAAAGAGACAGACGACGGAGAAAGAGACAGACGACGGGGAAAGAGACAGACGACGGGGAAAGAGACAGACGACGGGGAAAGAGACAGACGACGGGGAAAGAGACAGACGACGGGGAAAGAGACAGACGACGGGGAAAGAGACAGACGACGGGGAAAGAGACAGACGACGGGGAAAGAGACAGACGACGGGGAAAGAGACAGACGACGGGGAAAGAGACAGACGACGGGGAAAGAGACAGACTACGGGGAAAGAGACAGACGACGGGGAAAGAGACAGACAAAGACAGATGGGGAAAAAGACAGACCTTGAAAGAGACAGTCAGGGAAAGAGACAGACGGGGAAAGAGAGAGACAGACACAGACACAGATAGAGAGACAGACAGACACAGAGAAAGAGAAAGATAGACTGATGCAAAGACAGACAGATAGAAACAGACAGACAGAGCCAAAGACACAGACAGACAAGGAAAGAGACAGAGAGACAGACAGACAGCGACACAGACAGAGACCGGGAGAGAGACAGAGACAGTTACTGTCCCGGGCAATGCCGGGTACTACAACTAGTTCTAAATATACTCGAAAATTTGCACTTGGAAAGCGGTCGTCTATGAGTACTGACAAGTAGGATATCAAGAGACCATCACAATTAGGCAAATTAAATGCATAGAAGAAATCCTTAAGGAACGACTAATTTAATCTAAACTATATTTTTTGAACATTTAAGGATAAATGTTTTTAGTTTCTAAATATGTAAATGTGATATGTAAATTAGTGACAAACTGTATATACTGCGAGGTATCTGTCAGTTTTAACATCACTTTGTATCGCTGATCCTTTACATCCCGCCGTTCATCTTAATGTCCGGGATAAAATTACAAAACTAGCACAAAGGTCCAATTATATTTCCTTTGATTATATTGGATTTTGAGCCGCGGAAGGAGCTCACGCTGAAGAGAATAATACGAAGTTGTGATAATGTCAGATAAGTTTCTTTCTAACGAGGCTTTTTTCACAGCAGTAACTTGTCAGGAGCAGCAGGCAACGTCGAAGCGCCGGGAAAGTGATTTCTATAAGCAGAAAAAAAACAAAAAAATGTGCATCGCTAATATAAGCTCCCCCCAGCATGTTCCATCAGAGCCAAGAGCCCACGGCTGCCTGCTCCACCAATTAGCTTCAGAGGAATACCAAAACCGGAGCTGACATAATGCACAAAACACTACATTACACCCCGAGATGGTGGGCTGCCTTCTTAAGAACAAATATTTTGTTGCGCACCTTCATCTCCGCTCTGAATTCGACACATTGAAAAATCAACAAACAGACATTCGAGACGGTGACAGATGAAATAATGGCGCCTGGTTTTTTTATTGTTTGTTTTTTTGGCTTTAACAAAATAACAAGAAAAAAAAAAGAAACAAAAGTATGTGACTCACACAATAAACTAGAGCGAGATTTGTCATTTAACTCGTTGTAGATTCCACCGCAGCAAAAGGTAAAACCATAGAGAATGTTTACTACAGGGTTCGAGCCTTCCCATTACAGGTATATACGTGTGCCAGTGTATGGACATATGGTCGCAAGCAGGGTCTACTATCATACCTTTGTTGTTAGCTCAGAATATCCTAAAAAGTGTGGCACAAAAAATTACAGCTTTTTTGAAAATAAATTTAGTGTTGCGTGAGAGTGCTCGCCACTGCTTGTTACTCGATCGAGCATCGGATAAAAACGTTCAAGTTTCCCATTGACTTCCATTATGCTCAATACTCGATTTGCACCCAAGAACCCAGATGCTCGATTGAGTAATGAACAGTTGCGAGCAAACTCACTCATCATTATTAAAAATTTGACTCTGTTGGGAGATATTTTTTAGTGATGAGTGGACACTACCATGCTCGGGTGCTCAGTACTCGTAACTAGTGATGAGCGGGCACTACCATGTTCAGGTGCTCAGTACTCGTAACTAGTGATGAGCGGGCACTACCATGCTCGGTGCTCAGTACTCGTAACTAGTGATGAGCGGGCACTACCATGCTCAGGTGCTCAGTACTCGTAACTAGTGATGAGCGGGCACTACCATGCTCAGATGCTCAGTACTAGTAACTAGTGATGAGCGGGCACTACCATGCTCGGGTGCTCAGTACTCGTAACTAGTGATGAGCGGGCACTACCATGCTCAGGTGCTCAGTACTCGTAACTAGTGATGAGCGGGCACTACCATGCTCGGGTGCTCAGTACTAGTAACTAGTGATGAGTGAGCACTACCATGCTCGGGTTCTCAGTACTAGTAACTAGTGATGAGCGGGCACTACCATGCTCGGGTGCTCAGTACTCGAAACTAGTGATGAGCGGGCACTACCATGCTCAGGTGCTCAGTACTCATAACTAATGATGAGTGAGCACTACCATGCTCGGGTGCTCAGTACTCGTAACTAGTGATGAGCGGACACTACCATGCTCGTGTGCTCAGTACTCGTAACTAGTGATGAGCGGGCACTCCCATGCTCGGGTGCTCAGTACTCGTAACTAGTGATGAGCAGGCACTACCATGCTCAGGTGCTCAGTACTAGTAACTAGTGATGAGTGAGCACTACCATGCTCAGGTGCTCAGTACTCGTAACTAGTGATGAGCGGACACTACCATGCTCGTGTGCTCAGTACTCGTAACTAGTGATGAGCGGGCACTCCCATGCTCGGGTGCTCAGTACTCGTAACTAGTGATGAGCGGGCACTACCATGCTCGGGTGCTCAGTACTCGTAACTAGTGATGAGCGAGCACTACCATGTTCGGGTGCTCGGCACTCGTAATGAGCAGTTGGATGCTTGAATGGGCACGACTTCAGTATTAAGTACAATGGAAGTCAATGGGTAACTTGGGCATTTTTCTGTAAGATTTCCCCGAAAAATGCTCAAGTTCCCTATTTACTTCCATTATATTGGGTACTCAAGTCGCACCCATTCGAGCATCAAACTGCTCTGTTATGATCCGGAACCATGGAAGATCACAATAGATCATTGGCAAAAAAGGTGACAAGAGCATTGGCAACTAATCTGGCCGCCATCCCCTTACACTAGAAGTAGCTGAGGGGTGAACTAACATCCTATGCACCGCGAACCCAGCCGGAGAACTAGCTATCCTAAAGGAAGGAAAGATGAATAACTCTGTGCCTCAGAAATAGACCGCAAAGGTATAGCAAGCCCCCCACATTCAAAGACTACGGTGATATAGGAAAACACAATACACAGATGGATCTTAGGATTAGCAAAGGTGAGGCCCCATTGACTAAATTGGAAAGGGGCTGATGGTGGCCAGAGAAAAACCCTACAAAAATCCAAATACCTCCTCAGATCGCACAATCTGAACTCCGTCCTATATCAGGTGCTCTTGTCATACCAATGAACAGAAAACAGGAACAATTACAAATTCAAGAAGCAACAAACACATGAACTTATAGGAGCAAAACTCTAAAAATAGCTGCAGGGAGCTTCCCAGCTAAGCAACTGAGAGGGAAGATCCCTGCATGCAAATGAACTGACAATGACCACAGTAAATGACAAACCCAGATAAGAACAAAAAGAACAAAACAACATAAGAAAGAAAAAAAGCACTTATCTGGGGTAGATGTGGTCTGGAGCAAGATGAGAAGGCTGGTAAACTAAAGAACAAATAACAACCGGCTCAGCCTGCTAGCAGACCAAGGTTTAAATAAGCAGAGAGTAAGCAATGGAAACGCCCATTGCTCCAGCACACCTGGTCTCTGACCAAACCACTCCTGGCCACAAGAGGGAGCCTCACAGCAGCTAAAGCATAACTGACACTCACAACACTGCTCATTATGAGTGCCGAGCACTCAAGCATGGTAGTGCTCACTCATCACTAGTTAGCAATGTTGTGAGGAGACATGAGTCCTTAGCAACCCATTTTTTTGTGTTTCCAGGAAATGTCAGTCCATAGCAACCAGTTTGTCTCATGTTTTCTGAAGGGAAATAAGTCCATAGAAACCAGTTTGTTTCATCTGTTTCCAGAAGAAGATAGTTCTCAGCAAAAGTTGGCTTCATATGTTGCCACAAGCAACAAGTCCATAGCAACCAGTTTGTTGTGTATGTTTCCAGGGGAAGTGAGCCCATAGCAACCAGTTTGTTTCTTATGTTTCCAATGAGAATTGAGTCAATAGCAAACGTTGGTGTCATATGTTGACAGGAGAAACAAGTCCATAGCAACCAGTTTGTTTAATGTTTCCAGGAGATGTAAGTCCATAGCAACCAGGTTTTCTAATATGTTGTGAGGAGACATGAGTCCATAGTAACCAGTTGTTTTGTGTATTTCTAGGAAATGTGAGTCCACAGCAACCAGTTTGTTGTCACATATTTTGTGAAGGGAAATGAGTCCATAAATACCAGTTTGTTTCATATGTTTCAAGGAGAAGTGAGTCCATAGCAACAATTTTTTTTTCTCCTATGTTGTGTGAAGAAACAAGTCCTTCTCAAGCTGGTGTTCTAATATGTTTCCAGGGAACGTTGGTCCATAGCAACCAGTTTGTCTTATATTTGCCAAGGGAAACACATCAGTTACACCCGGTCTGTACCTTATTTGCAAAGATGAGACTATCCTTTAAGCCTTAAATGCTACTGAACTGAGGATAGAGTCTGTCCCATTCTCTTCCATATAAATCCGTTTTTTTCTAGTTACACTTGTCGGTGGAGGACATGTCTCATACCCTTTTTCCATGTAGTGTTTTAGGTTGAATGATGTATATAATATGTGTTTACTTTGCTGCATGCTTTGTGATTTCCTTCTGCCCATTCCACACCATATTACCAGATATTGTCAAATCTGGAATTTTCCTCCTCTCATATTCGCTATTTTTATTCCCCATAAATCAGGAGCCGCACGATTACACATCCCTCGCGTCTGTACAATGCACACATGCTGGGAGATATTTTAGAGCTCAGGGTGGGTGGATTCTCTTTATATTCCCTGGTCCTGAACGTCTCTGTACATAGACTCCGAGCACAGGATCTGCAACACCCAGTAATTAGCGTAACCGATGCTCTGCTGTATGTGCTATTCCTGCCACCATAGAGCGGCACACATGACTGTCACATCTTTTCCTATAGGCATTATCACAGTATCGAAGTTTTCACCTACTACGACCTCCTGACATTGAATGGGTCCAAAGTTGCTGAAGGACATAAAGCTAGTTTCTGCTTAGAAGACACCAACTGTGGAAAAGGTATGTACAGAAACATACGCCATAGCGCATCATATAGGTCAGCTTCATATATTCTACCAGATCCAAACTCAAACCCTTGACCCAAAGGTTACTACTGATGAAAGTTCAGTTTACTTTACAATAGCCTTCCTTTAGGATCTGGATGGGAGGAAACAAAAGCACAATATATGGTCAGATATGTGGGGTACGCTGGTGCGATCTCGAACGCACATCCAGCTGAAGCAGGGACTGGCGGGCCCTGTCATGGTTGCGATCCCTGTGACCGCGATTTTTCCGCCCCTGACTGTAAGCTTTAACACTAGAACTACTGGACTCGTGACACCTATATAGAAATACATAGTGCAAAGTAGTCAAAATGACTACCTCAGTAGTTCTAGTGTTAAAGCTGAACCAGCATTGTGTTTCATGTAGGAAAAGCTTAGTTTACCACTACATTATAGGAGCTCTAAGAATATATTAGGGTATAGTTAATATGAAGCTTGTTGACCGTTTCCAATAACAAAGAAGGGCAGTGAGCCCCATAGGGGTGAATGGACCCCATGACGATCGGGAGGGTGCAAGGTTAGGAAGGGGTTAATTGGACCTTTCATCGAAGTGCCAGTGCATTGTTGACCATAACCTTCCCTTACCATAGAACAAGCCTGATAGATATTCATGCTCTCCGCCATATGACTTCTCAGCTGGAGCGGCAAGTTCATCTCTTCCCCTTTAAAAATGTAAATGATTAGAAATAGGAATAATCCTTAGGGAAGGACAGTGCCCTATCCATATAGTGAGCAGCAAACAGACTGGAGATCACGTTATTATTGTAGGTTTGGCGGTAGAAATCCACATTGATCACTTGTGATCGCCAGGGAAAAGCTGTGGTTAGCTACACGTTTCCCCTGCAGTGGCCACTGGAGGAGAAATGCGGTATTGCACGCAGCCAATTCACATATATGCAGTTGTAATAAATTAAGTCCTCCAGAATAGAAACTACGGTATTAGAAGTGCTAAGTTCTAATAGTTAGGCACTCACAATTTTTATGAGTTGGGTAAAAAGCTTATTTTTGTGTTTTGTATTGTTCTTTTTTATTATTATTTTTATCCACTGTGCTCTCATAATTGTTATGAAGTATAGAAAACGTCTATAGCAACCTTCCAGGGTCTATATAAATATGGCTCTCTCAGCATTTTCACTTGTACTTTATACTTTATACTTTTAACTCACCTTTTGTTATTTTGTGATGATAATTTTATACATAAGCGCCTGTAAACTGGAATACGTTTCTTTCTCCCTTTCATCTCCTCTACTAATTGATACTCGTCAGGGTCGGGAATAGTAGAACGCTAAGCTGCATGTCTCAGATAGTGTGAATATAACGCTGCCTTTAATATACAGGAATACAGAAGAGGTATGAATGCGCCAACTTCGGTGAACAAGGAATAACCGTGGGTTGTTGGGATACCTATCGGCACGACATTGACTGCCAGTGGGTGGATATCACAGATGTCCGCGCTGGGGACTATATATTTCAGGTGAGAGGGTCTTGCATATTAAAGGAATATGTCGCCAGGTTTTTGCTCCCCCATCTGAGAGCAGGATAATGTAGAGACAGAGACCCTGATTCCAGCGATGTGTCACTTACTGAGCTGTGTGCTGTAATTTTGATAAAATCAATGTTTTCTCTGCTGCAGATTTAGCAGTTATACAGAGCTTATAGACAGAGCCAAGTAGTCCTGTAATGATAACCTACTGCTGATTAAACAGTGATTTTATCAAAACTACACTAAGCAGCCCAGTAAGTGACACATCACTGGAATCAGGATCTCTGTCCCTATGTTACGCTGCTCTCAGATTAGGTGGCAAAAACCTGGTGACAGATTCCCTTTAAGGATGAAGGGGTTAATCTTTTTCTACATTTTTACAGCTTTCTTCCAGCCTTACAGTTTGTCCTTAAAGGATATGGTTCATGGGCATTGTTGGGTTCTTTTTTTCTTTACAAGGTCAAGGTAAATTTCAATAAAAAGCTGCCAGGGATCATCTGTGTTAGGGTTATTCTTAACAGGTTCAGTATTTAGGGGGTTGAATACTTTTGCAAGACACTGTATAATTTAAATCTGTTGGGGACAATCTGTATTAGGGTCATTTCTTAATAGGTTCAGTATTTAGAGGGTTCAATACTTTTGCAAGACACTGTATAATTTAAATCTGTTGGGGACAATCTGTATTAGGGTCATTTCTTAATAGGTTCAGTATTTAGAGGGTTCAATACTTTTGCAAGGCACTGTATAATTTAAATCTGTTCCGGACAATCTGTAGTAGGGTCATTTTTTTAAAAAGTTCAGTATTTAGGGGGTTGAATACTTTTGAAAGGCACTGTATAATGTAAATCTGTTGGGG
The DNA here is from genome assembly GCF_048569485.1 of Anomaloglossus baeobatrachus. Classification (NCBI taxonomy): domain Eukaryota; kingdom Metazoa; phylum Chordata; class Amphibia; order Anura; family Aromobatidae; genus Anomaloglossus; species Anomaloglossus baeobatrachus. The sequence goes on along the minus strand of NC_134357.1, from coordinate 37,485,548 downwards.
ACAATCTGTATTAGGGTCATTTCTTAATAGGTTCAATATTTAGGGGGTTGCATACTTTTGAAAGGCACTGTATAATGTAAATCTGTTGGGGACAATCTGTATTAGGGTCATTTCTTAATAGGTTCAAAATTTAGGGGGTTGCATACTTTTGAAAGGCACTGAATAATGTAAATCTGTTGGGGACAATCTGTATTGGGGTCATTTCTTAAAAGGTTCAGTATTTAGGGAGTTGAATACTTCTGTAAGGCACGGTATTTAGGGGGTTGAATACTTTTTCAAGGCACTATAATTTTTGCATGTTCATGAGGTCTGACCTTGAGATTGGTTGATCTACTTTTCGTCGGCACTTGCTTCTATCCGTGGGGCTCATTATGCATATGTCTTAGCGATGAGAAGCGAAGCATAAAATTTGGATCCTGTGAATGTGACAGATACTTTGTTTCATGTTCACGTCTTTTCTATTTAAAGTTACAGGCTGTTTGTAATATCCTGGAATGAGACGACTCCACTGACATATCGCGGGTTACTTAATATGCAGGAATATGCGTGCAGCCGCCTGTTTGTGTCAGTCATTACCGTGACAGGTCCTGTACAGAACGTAGCATGCTTTGTTTGCTGACGAGCGATTGTAGGGGCTCCCGGCCAAGATATTGTGACTGCAGATAGTTTAAGGTCTTTATGATTCCGAAATAGAAGGAAGCGGACTGTAAATTATCGGTTTAGGGTGTAAGCATGGCAGGATGGTCGGGGGCTATGCCAGTAATATGCAATGAATGGATAATACTGCACATTTCCTCCTTACTAAAAAGATCCCAGATCACAAGCTTTGAAATAAACTGGATACTCCATAAGGAGATGTTTACGCTATATGTACCGTGTTTCCCTGAAAATAAGCCCTAACGTGATTTTACTGGATTTTTGGAGTTTGCTTGAAATATATGCCCTACTCCAAAAATAAGCCCTAGTTAATGTCAGGGCCGGCTTTAGGGGGAGTCAAACTGTTCAATTTATCAGGGTCCCCACTCTCTTACAGACCCCAGCAGTTGTATTCCGAGGCTAAGATTGTTTAAAGACCTTTGATGACTTCACAGTCATGTGACCAAAGGTCTCTTAATGGTGTCTAAAAGAACTGAACCGAAGAAAGGCTGGTATGCAGGACAGGAAGGAAGGAAGGCTGGAATGCAGGACAGGAAGGAAGGAAGGCTGGAATGCAGGACAGGAAGGAAGGAAGGCTGGAATGCAGGACAGGAAGGAAGGAAGGCTGGAATGCAGGACAGGAAGGAAGGAAGGCTGGAATGCAGGACAGGAAGGAAGGAAGGCTGGAATGCAGGACAGGAAGGAAGGAAGGCTGGAATGCAGGACAGGAAGGAAGGAGGGAAGGCTGGAATGCAGGACAGGAGGGAAGGAGGGAAAGCTGGAATGCAGGACAGGAAGGAAGGAAGGCTGGAATGCAGGGAAGGCTGGAATGCAGGACATGAAGGAAGGAAGGCTGGAATGCAGGACAGGAGGGAAGGAGGGAAAGCTGGAATGCAGGACAGGAAGGAAGGAAGGAAGGCTGGAATGCAGGGAAGGCTGGAATGCAGGACAGGAAGGAAGGAAGGCTGGAATGCAGGACAGGAGGGAAGGAGGGAAAGCTGGAATGCAGGACAGGAAGGAAGGAAGGAAGGCTGGAATGCAGGGAAGGCTGGAATGCAGGACAGGAAGGAAGGAAGGCTGGAATGCAGGACAGGAAGGAAGGAGGGAAGGCTGGAATGCAGGACAGGAAGGAAGGAGGGAAGGCTGGAATGCAGGACAGGAAGGAAGGAGGGAAGGCTGGAATGCAGGACAGGAAGGAAGGAGGGAAGGCTGGAATGCAGGACAGGAAGGAAGGCTGGAATGCAGGACAGGAAGGAAGGAAGGCTGGAATGCAGGACAGGAAGGAAGGAGGGAAGGCTGGAATGCAGGACAGGAAAAAAGGAAGGCTGGAATACAGGACAGGAAGGATGGAGGGAAGGCTGGAATGCAGGACAGGAAGGAAGGAGGGAAGGCTGGAATGCAGGACAGGAAGGAAGGAGGGAAGACTGGAATGCAGGACAGGAAGGAAGGAAGGAAGGCTGGAATGCAGGACAGGAAGGAAGGAAGGCTGGAATGCAGGACAGGAAGGAAGGAAGGCTGGAATGCAGGACAGGAAAGAAGGAAGGCTGGAATGCAGGACAGGAAGGAAGGAAGGCTGGAATGCAGGACAGGAAGGAAGGAAGGCTGGAATGCAGGACAGGAAGGAAGGAAGGCTGGTATGCAGGACAGGAAGGAAGGAAGGCTGGAATGCAGCACAGGAAGGAAGGAAGGAAGGCTGGAATGCAGGACAGGAAGGAAGGAAGGCTGGAATGCAGCACAGGAAGGAAGGAAGGAAGGCTGGAATGCAGGACAGGAAGGAAGGAAGGAAGAGGGAAGGCTGGAATGCAGGACAGGAAGGAAGGAAGGCTGGAATGCAGGACAGGAAGGAAGGAAGGCTGGAATGCAGGACAGGAAGGAAGGAAGGCTGGAATGCAGGACAGGAAGGAAGGAAGGCTGGAATGCAGGACAGGAAGGAAGGAAGGAAGGCTGGAATGCAGGACAAGAAGGAAGGAAGGCTGGAATGCAGGAATGCAGGACAGGAAGGAAGGAGGAAAGGCTGGAATGCAGGACAGGAAGGAAGGAGGAAAGGCTGGAATGCAGGACAGGAAGGAAGGAAGGAGGAAAGGCTGGAATGCAGGACAGGAAGGAAGGAAGGAAAGAAGGAAAGGCTGGTATGCAGGACTGGGAAGGAAGGAGGAAAGGCTGGAATGCAGGACAGGATGGAAGGAAGGAAGGAAAGGCTGGTATGCAGGACAGGGAAGGAAGGAAGGAAGGAAAGAAGGAAAGGCTGGTATGCAGGACTGGGAAGGAAGGAGGAAAGGCTGGAATGCAGGACAGGAAGGAAGGAAGGAAGGCTGGAATGCAGGACAGGAAGGAAGGAAGGAAGGCTGGAATGCAGGACAGGAAGGAAGGCTGGTATGCAGGACAGGAAGGAAGGAAGGCTGGAATGCAGCACAGGAAGGAAGGAAGGAAGGCTGGAATGCAGGACAGGAAGGAAGGAAGAGGGAAGGCTGGAATGCAGGACAGGAAGGAAGGAAGGCTGGAATGCAGGACAGGAAGGAAGAAAGGCTGGAATGCAGGACAGGAAGGAAGGAAGGCTGGAATGCAGAACAAGAAGGAAGGAAGGCTGGAATGCAGGAATGCAGGACAGGAAGGAAGAAGGAAAGGCTGGTATGCAGGACAGGAAGGAAGGAGGAAAGGCTGGAATGCAGGACAGGAAGGAAGGAGGAAAGGCTGGAATGCAGGACAGGAAGGAAGGAGGAAAGGCTGGAATGCAGGACAGGAAGGAAGGAAGGAAAGGCTTGTATGCAGGACAGGAAGGAAGGAGGAAAGGCTGGTATGCAGGACAGGAAGGAAGGAGGAAAGGCTGGTATGCAGGACTGGGAAGGAAGGAAGGAGGAAAGGTTGGTATGCAGGACAGGACGGAAGGAAGGAAGATAGGAGGAAAAGCTGATATGCAGGACAGGAAGGAGGGAAGGAAGGAAAGGAAGGATGGAAGCTTGGTATTTAGGACTGGGAAGGAAGGAAGCAAAGGCTGGTATGCAGGACTGGGAAGGAAGGAAGGAAGGAAAGGAAGGATGGAAGCTTGGTATTTAGGACTGGGAAGGAAGGAAGAAAGGCTGGTATGCAGGACTGGGAAGGAAGGAAGGATGGAAGGTTGGTATTTAGGACTGGGAAGGAAGGAAGAAAGGCTGGTATGCAGGACTGGGAAGGAAGGATTGACTGACTGATTGACTGGGAGGGAAGGAAGGAAGGATGGATGGATTTAAATAAATGTGGATTGTTGTTCATGGGGAAAAAAAGACATCCCCTGAGAATAAGCTCTAGCCCATCTTTCGGAACAAAAAAATAATATAAGCCCCAGTCTTAATTTCGGAGAAACACAGTATCTATGATTAGTAACCCAGTGGTTGTGTTGGGTATTGAAGTTTGCTAGGGGTTTTCTAGTCTGTCACATTATTGTAACGATTTGCATCTTGAGACTTTCCACATTCTGAATAAGGAAAAGGTGGACACGTCTATAGGTAAAATTTCGAGCCCATTAGACTGAGAAAGATTATGAGAGAAGACTGATGAGAATCCAGGAGAGACATTGAGGTTCATCACAGCTTCCATCAGCTCTCAATAACACAGCCTGGATTTGGTCACCGATCATTTGATCATCAGAAATAAGGAGCAGATGGGTCTAATTGGGCTAAATATGGAGCCCTTATAATATTCGGGTGATTGAGACTTCATCGAATGAGCAAAATGTGCACTAGTTGCTTTGATTTTCCACATTAAACCACCATGTTATGTCTTTGCTCCTTTGCTTCCGCCCCCAGCATTACATATATGCTTTTATTTAAAAACTTTCTCAAAAGCCACATACTTATAAGCCAGCGCATGCAGTGGGTCATCCGGGCGCTCCGTTGCAGTGATTGTGCCATTTGTGTCGTGATTCTAGTAAATTGTGTTCACTCCGATTTGTAAAGTGGAGGATCTTCTTTACTCAAGGAAAATAGATAGGTGTGATAAAAAAAATCCACAAGGACACATGAATTTGGCGACACAGTGCGGAGTTACATCTTCTCCCAGATCTTCATCTGCAAGAGACGCTAGAATGAAATGGAGAAACACTGTGCAAAGTATACATATATACAATCACTGACTACAGCAGTACAATATCCCATGGTACCCACCCAATTACACACTCTGGTCGCAGCACGGTCAGCACTGCTGGCCACAAAAAAAACAAAAAGCTGACCGTCCCCTCCGAACAGAATAAAGAAAGTGTGAATAGGTGCAAGCTGCTGTGACTGCATACTGTACAAACCAAAGAATATAGCCGCCTCTGTGAGCACCAAAATATGAGCAAACATCAAATATATGAAATGTAAACTGCATTTTATAGAATATATTTATGAAATGAAGGCACAAATTGACCAATTCACATGTGCCCAACAGCCACAACAAGGCGTACCTTATAGCCGTATGATCAGAAGTGATTGACTCTACAGATGATTAAACCATTCTCACGGTTTTTAATTAGTGCTGGATCCTACATGTCTTGTATACAGTACAGATCAAAAGTTTGGACACACCTTCTCATCTCTAGAACAACTGTTAAGAGGAGACTTTGTGCAGCAGGCCTTCATGGTAAAATAGCTGCTAGGAAACCACTGCTAAGGACAGGCAACAATCAGAAGAGACTTGTTTGGGCTAAAGAACACAAGGAATGGACATTAGACCAGTGGAAATCTGTGCTTTGGTCTGATGAGTCCAAATTCGAGATCTTTGGATCCAACCACCGTGTCTTTGTAGAAAAGGTGAACGGATGGACTCTACATGTCTGGTTCCCACCGTGAAGCATGGAGGACTCGATGTGATGGTGTGGGGGTGCTTTGCTGGTGACACTGTTGGGTATTTATTTAAAATTGAAGGCATACTGAACCAGCATGGCTACCACAGCATCTTGCAGCGGCGTGCTATTCCATCCGGTTTGCGTTTAGTTGGACCATCATTTATTTTTCAATAGGACAATGGCCCCAAACACACCTCTAGGCTGTGTAAGGGCTATTTGACTAAGAAGGAGAGTGATGGGGTGCTACGCCAGATGACCTGGTCTCCACAGTCACCAGACCTGAACCGAGTCGAGATGGTTTGGGGTGAGCTGGACCGCAGAGTGAAGGCAAGACTGTTAGAAGACCATTTCCGGTGACTACCTCTTGAAGCTCATCAAGAGAATGCCAAGAGTGTGCAAAGCAGTAATCAAAGCAAAAGGTGGCTACTTTGAAGAAGCTAGAATACAAGTCATATTTTCAGCTGTTTCACACTTTTTTTAAGTATTTCATTCCACATGTTTTAATTCATAGTTTTGATGCCTTCAATGTGAATCTACAATTTTCAGAGTCCTGAAAACTCTTTGAATGAGAAGGTGCGTCCAAACTTTTGGTCTGTACTGTATTTCTAGGTTTTTAGCTTGGGAGAAGCATGTCTGATATATATTAGGTTTAGGGTCCCATCAAAGAAACATGCACCTTGTCATGGCTGATGGGCTCTTGTGAATTTGGCAATTTGTTCTCCAAGTACCTTCATTTTAGTAGTGTAGTCTATATAACAGTAATACAGTTTTACATGTCACATATTCAATGATTCCACTTATCTTAGCACTTGCTTGCTTTATTCTCTTGTATACGGTGTCTTGGTGTCTTCCTCCTATATTACTTTGCATCCACCATGCCTTCTTGTTACTTCTCTCTGCTACTATGGATACTTCCTCATTACCACAATCTCTGGTTATTCCCCCTTTTTACTTTGGCATCTTTAGCGCCATTTTTTTTCCCCTTGTGATGCTCCTCAATTTAGGTAACGTATCCCGTTATCATGTATATACTCCTTATCCTCTATTTATAATGTCTTAGTCCCATTATTTTATTTTCACCATTGTGTTTTCTACCTTCTTTCCTTGCAATTTATCGATTTTGTTTTGCCATTTTGTATACACACAACAATACGCCGGAGGCATACCTCATCCACATCCTCAGATAATTTTTGGACACATCTGTGACGACATGGACACCCAATGCCTAGCATGGGTTAAAGTTTCTTAAAATTCAGCCAGACTATTGTTCTTCTGTGTGTATAGATGGGGGATAAGCCCTCATTCTTTCTACAAGACTCTTGGAAGTTTTTGTTAACTCATGTTTGCTAAACCATTGTGTCTGCCAGGCCCCTCTGAGCATTCATTGTAATGGAGTTGTGTATTGCTAATCTAATGTAAATTACCTTAGTAGCCATTATCTAGTCTGTGACTTCCAGACTACATGTATACCCTCAGTCTTTCTGTAGACATCCTTTGGATGAACATTGTCTATGCAGCTTGAGATTCATCCAATGGGAGAGGCGATCTTGTCCAACCAATCGATGAGGACTCAGTGTATCTAAGTGGAAGGCTGTGGCTATAAAAGGGACTTCTTTAAGCCACCAGGTTGTTGTTGGATGCTGATGGATCCAGTCTAAGCTCTTTGGAGCTGACTAGAGGATCAGTATATCTTATGGCTTCAATCTAGGGTCTCCGGTTCCGGTTGGAGACCATATCCACAGTCTAGGGATTTCAACCCCGGCTGCCAGGATTGTACCATCATACCAGGACTACCTAAGGAGGACACTCAGGTTGGGACAGTTCAGTCACCTGTTACAGACTTTGCAGACCTCAGCCAGCTTCCTAAATCTGGCGTTATTCCAGTCACAGTGGGTGCCCGCCGAAAGCGGGGTGCTGCTGGATTGGAGTAAGTAGCCCTGGAACCTGTGAGGCATGGACATTCTAAATCCCTGGTGAGCCAGCGGAAGGGTGAGACTCTGTTGCCTGTTACATTTGTGTGTTTTGCTGGTTATGTGTTATGTGCCGTTAATTGTTTGGGGATCCAATAAAGTCTAATTATTGTGGTTTCCTCACCCTGTGTTGTCTGAGTAGTGTTACGCCCACGGTTAGGGAGGCCGGCGTTCAGTTGGGATGAGCCCTGAGCCACGCTGTCTTTATAAAGGCCGCGGGTTTTAGTGGACGAGAGCACCCTCTGAGCCCCGTGTCTCCACAACATCTGCTTATAATACCATACTGGAAAAAATAACTGTGGAACAGAGAAGCGAAATAGGGTCTTACCCAGTATGGAAATTGATAGTTATCAGATAAGGCACACTAAACTTTGCGGGTTGTGAAACAGTCACAACTCCTTAATAAACATGTAGAAGTGGTGATCAGCCGCAGCCCCGAGGAGTAAACATAGATACCCAAGGTAGAAGAAATCGGATTTAGTGCCGCGCTAAAATCACGGATTCCAAGATTAATTTGATTGCTTTATTGTTATACAGGTCAACGCGTTTCAGAGATATCTCCATCTCCTTCATCAGGAACAATGTTCCTTTGATGTCCTGATGAAGGAGATGGAGATATCTCTGAAACGCGTTGACCTGTATAAACAATAAAGGAATCAAATTAACCTTGGAATCCGTGATTTCAGTGTGGCACTAAACCAGATTTCTTCTACCTTGGATATCTACTATACCACCATAAAGTTTAACTGGGATTTTAGTAGTATTTGGCATTTTTCCATTTCTCATGGACATTATGTCACGGGTGGGTGACAGTCATGTGGTTTCTGACAATAGAAGGTCACAGCGTTTGACTGAATGCTCCCTGATTTTCTATTGTTCCTGCTGTTATTATTCATTGTACTAGGTAGCTTTCCAGCTGGATTTTCATCTATTTCCCTTTAGGACCCAGCGGAGCTCTCCTTCCATCCAGCTGCTGATTTTCAGTATTCCCTTTGTGTGTAAATACTCCCACTTTCCCTCATTTTGTGCAGGTGATATTATTTAGTTAATTCAAGCTTTGGATGCAAGCAGGCGTCTTGCTCTCATCTGTAGTATTGTTGCTGACACTTTGTTGAACTTCTTCCTGAGTCATCTGTGGATAAGTAGTTCATGCACTTTCTCCCTTTGTGTCCTCCTTGTGTCTTCTCTAGTGTATAGTGAGGTTGATGAAGAGCTCATCCCACCTGTTCCCTATTTAGGGTCCAGCACTTGGGATACCTAGGGTCAGGTATCCAGCTCAGCACATAGGTGTGAAACTTATCTAGGATGGTGAGGGACCCCAGGGACCAGCAGTAGGTTTGGTCAGAGGTCACCATTACAATTCTATATATTTTTTTAAGGAGAAGTGAAAAAAAAACCTTCAACACATTCTGGAGGATGCAATCCCAGGGGGTAGGGGGAGCAGGATAGTCATACAATGTGCAATAACAAATAATGCTTCCCGCTAGGTACAGGGAAGTACCAAGCGAGCAGCAAAAAGGTAAAGGAAGGGGGAATATCTCCCCCTTCCTTTGCCTTTACCTGCTCGCTTGGTACTTCCCTGTACCTAGCGTCACACATTATTTGTGATTGCACATTGTATGACTTTCCTGCTCCCCCTACCCCCTGGGATTGCATCCTCCAGAATGTGTTGAAGGTTTTTTTTGCTTCTCCTTCAAAAATATATAGAATTGTACAGTAAAAAGTAAAGAATAGCGTGGTGGTGGTGGTGGCTTAGTTGGCACAAAGAGGTCCAGTATGAGCCATTATGGTACTGTGCTATGGATTTATGACAAACTGGTCAAAGAAATCCACTCAAATATAAGAAAACGAGCTGCGGGTGCAACAAAAAGTACAAAGATGTTCTCTAAAAAAGCTAGACTGTTTGTAAGAATGCATTCTGAGTACCCCGGGTGACGGTAAATCACCTTCTATTATAGAGACCAGAATTTTTTTTTATGTTACTTTGCAAGTTAGATGAAATAAATATGACCAAAACCCCTCTCTCCCCGGCCCGGTCTCCTGCGCCGCATTACTCTTCATAAATCTATAGTCATTACCCACAATGTCACCGGGGTAAAGATACAATTCATTGTGCAGCTGTTTGATATATAACGGGCCCATTAACAGAATACTGTATGTGCTGACCTTGGGTCTAAGGTTTACAGCCATATTAGCCTGTCCGATGCATCCAGCAGATTGGATGAATGGAATTCCTATCGAGTCTATTAGATTGCAGAATTTTATTTCTCATGTTGTAAAATGAATAATATTGAGCCGCGGACGCTTCTTCCTCATTATTTATAGGTCGTGTTGAACCCAAAATTTGAAGTAGCAGAATCAGATTTCAGAAATAACGTGATGAGATGTCGGTGCAAGTATGACGGCCATCGTATATGGATGCATGGGTGTCACACAGGTAAGGCTGATTGTGAACATTGGGCACAGGAGACACTTGGCTACACCTTTATTAGTTGTATTCTTAATCCGCTCTGGTCAAGGCTTATTCTTCTTGAAGGATTAGGCATCTCAACATGTCCAATCCTTCTTTCCTCAATTTGAATGTCATCCGAACAACTAGCACATATTAGGTGATCTACTTTACATATGATCTTAAGGTACCCTTCTTGAATGATTGCGCATAATGAAGTTCAACATGTCCAATCCTTCTTTCCTCAATTTGAATGTTATTTGAACAACCAGCACATATTAGGTGATCTACTTTACATATGATCTTAAGGTACCCTTCTTGAAGGATTGAGCATATTAAAGTTCAACATGTCCAATCCTTCGTTCCTCAATTTGAATATCATCCGAACAACTAGCACATATTTTATTGATCTACTTTGCATATGGTCTTAAAGGGAGCCTGTCACCAGATTTGGTGACTATAAGCTGCGGCCACCACTAGTGGGATCTTATATACAGTATGTTAGAATGCTGTATACTCGTATAAGAGCCCAGGCCGCTGTGTAGAATTTAAAAATGACTTTATAATACTCACCTAAACGGTCGGTACGCTGCAGATGGGTCAGATGGGTGTCTCCGTATTCAGGTATCGGCGCCTCCTCTTTAGGCCATCTTTGTCCTCCTTCTTCTGAAGCAAGGGTGCATGACGCATCCTAAGTCATGCTCATGCTGTGGCATTGAGGTCCCGCGCAGGCGCACTATAATACTTTGATCTGCCCTGCTCAGGACCTCAATACCGGTGTGTGTACATGACGTAGGATGCGTCATGCACCCTGGCTTCAGAAGAAAGAGGACAAAGATGGCCGAAAGAGGATACACCGCACCAGGAGAACGGAGACACCCATCTGCACTGTACCAACCGTTTAGGTGAGTATTATAATGTGATTTTTACGTTCTACACAGTGGCCTGGGCTCTTATATACAGCATTCTAACATACTGTATATAAGAGCTCACTGGTGGTGGCCACAGCTTATAGTCGCCAAATCTGGTGACGGGTTCCCTTTAAGGTATCCTTCTTGAGGGATTGGGCATATTAATGTTCAACATGTTCAATCCTGTTTTCCTCAATTTGAATGTTATCCAACCAAGTAGCACATATTATGTGATCTACTTTGCGTATGATCTTAAGTTATCCTTCTTAAAGGATTGGGCATATAGAAGTTGAACATGCCCAATCCTTTTTTCCTCAATTTGAATGTCATCCAAACACATAGTACATATTAAGTGATCAACTTTACGTATGATCTTGAAGAATTGGGCATATTGAAGTTCAATATGCCCAATCCTTCTTTCCTCAATTTGAATGTCATCCGAACAACTAGCACATATTATGTGATCTACTTTGCGCATGATCTTAAGGTATCCTTCTTTATGGATTGGGCACATAGAAGTTGAACATGCCCTATCCTATTTTCCTCAATTTGAATGTCATTCAAACTAGCACCTATTACGTGATCTACTTTGTGTATGATATTAAGTTATCCTTCTTAAAGGATTGGGCATATAGAAGTTGAACATGCCCAATCCTTTTTTCCTCAATTTGAATGACATCTGAATAACTGGCACTTGTTATTTGATCTACATTGCATATGCTCTTAAGTTATACTTCTTGAAAGATTGGGCATATTCACGTTCAACATGCCCAATCCTTTTTTTTTTCTTTTTTTCGTCCATTGTTATTTGAACAACTAACACTACACATATACAGTAATCTAGTTTGTGTATGATCTTCAGCACCATCTGTAGAGGTAACAGTATTAGGCTTAAGAAAGGCCAGATACGGCCGAAACATTGTTTTGTCTCCTCACTGTTATGACTTGTTTTAATATTATGGCATAAAGATCACGTTTTTATAAGGATCACGCTTGGTGCCTCGGATTTTCTGGATTTATACTATCTGTGGAGGTGTCCATTTAGATATGGACCAGGGATTAAACCCCCACTTAATGCACCAGACTTGATAATTTATTAATAAAGTATGGTGCAAATTACATATTTTCTTAGACATATTAGGTGGTCGGCCAGTCCTACCGAAATGGGTGAGTCAACCGCTGTCTAACATTTATGGACACTTTTACATGGAAGTGAGCAATACAGCAATGTTAAAAAATAGACCCCTTTAAGCAGCTGCTTGACACCGGCACATTCCTAATCACCTGCACGCCAAATTTTTGCTATGCCCATCTCATATTAATGACTTGTATATACTTGGTAAAATTGGATAGCGCATCTCTGAGAAGCTTATCACCACCTGTTAAAATAAGGCCAATCATTAATAGGTCCCGTCTCTTTAGGAGCCCCACAGCACCTGTATGTGCTATTGTCCTTCACCCTACAAAGTGTGTCTACTGCCCAAGCAGTATATTACCCACATGATCATTATGTAGAGCATATAGACACACCCCCAAGGATCCTGTTAGACACGCCCTAGAGGATCCTGTGAGACACACCCTCTTACTAAATACTAGGAAAAACTCATATCTATGAAACCATATGGCATATTAAAAAAAATTAATATTTGGGGGTCACAGAAGTAACGTTAGAGCAAAAAATGGACACTTTTGATGTGATGACAGGTCTTTAAAAAGTTTATTACATAAAGGGCAGCACGGTGGCTCAGTGGTTAGCACTGCAGTCTTGCAGCGCTGGGGTCCTGGGTTCAAATCCCACCAAGGACACCATCTGCAAGGAGTTTGTATGTTCTCCCCGTGTTTGCGTGGGTTTCCTCCGGGTTCTCCAGTTTCCTCCCACACTCATAAGACATACAGATAGGGACTCTAGATTGTGAGCACCAATGGGGACAGTGTTGCCAATGTATGTAAAGTGCTGTGTAATTAACAGCGCTATATAAATGAATAAATATTATTATTATATACATATTACTGCCCAAGCAGTATATTACCCACATAATTATGTAGAGCAGCCTATAGACACGCCCCCGAGGATCCTGTGACACACCCTCTTACTAAATACTATAAAAAAAAACCCTCATATCTATGAAATCATATGGCATATTAAATAAATTGAATATTTGGGGGCCACAGAAGTAACGTAAGAGCAGAAAATGTACACTTTTGATGTGATGACAGGTCTTTAAAAAGTTTATTACATAAAGGGCAGCACGGTGGCTCAGTGGTCTTGCAGCGCTGGGGTCCTGGGTTCATATCCCACCAAGGACCCCATCTGCAAGGAGTTTGTATGTTCTCCCCGTGTTTGCGTGGGTTTCCTCTGGGTTCTCCGGTTTTCTCCCACACTCATAAGACATACAGATAGGGACTCTAGATTGTGAGTCCCAATGGGGACAGTGTTGCTGATGTATGTAAAGCGCTGTAGAATTAATATCGCTATATAAATGAATAAATATTATTATTATTATATATTACTGCCCAAGCAGTATATTACCCACATGATAATTATGTAGAGCAGCCTATAGACACACCCCTGAGGAGCCTGTTAGCCACGCCCTAGAGGATCATGTGAGACACACCCTCTTACTAAATACTATAAAAAAAAACCTCATATCTATGAAACCATATGGCATATTAAAAAAAATTGAATATTTGGGGGCCACAGAAGTAACGTAAGAGCAGAAAATGTACTCTTTTGATGTGATGACAGGTCTTTAAAAAATGTATTACATAAATTATATAAACCTCTTAAAGCACACCACCGGTTTCTTTTTTTCTCCCGTCAGGTGATGCCTACAGTACAGACCTGGAAGAAGAATTTGAGAACCAGCAAAGACTCACAAACAATCTTGTGTAGATGCATCCGATGTGGAAGAAAAACATCCTAAATCGATAATTACATTTTGATATAAGAGATTGAACCCAAAAACGTTCCCATCTAAAATACAGGGGGCAGGTCAGGTCTCTCCACATCATATAAGGGCCCTTAGAATTTGCCCCATGGCAATTAACAAGCAAGGCAACCGAGCTGGGGACAGGGATGGATCTAGAGGATCAGTCAAGTATTGCAGAATGCTCACAATAATTAATTTTTTTTTTTTTTTTAAAAAAAACATTTTGCAAAAAAAATTACCTTTGAAACTGAAGGATGACTGATTTTTCGCAATCAAAAATGTTCATTCCATACTGTTTGAGTATGTGTCAGCCGAATGTTTTATTACTTTACTTTTCAGGGCAGATTAAGTGAAACTCTACTCAGAATAGAACATTTTGGAAAATTCAGACTGCAAATTATGCATTATGCGACTTAAAGAATAGCATTTTTTTTTTTTTAATCCTTTTTATATATATATTTTTCTATTATTGCAATTAACTTTATTAGGGGACTTGTCTTCCTCCAAAAAATTAGATATAAGTAATTTCCAAAGCGCTCCTTTTCCCAGTTTGTTTTTCTGCCACATTGATATCACTTACAGCAAAGAATGGGAGCAATGAACATCGCCCGGGCCAAAAACTAGTACTCTAGCAGGATGCAGCTAAACCCCCGTTAAGTGGCGGCATCAAAGGTGCAGGAGCAAATCACACACTTCCAAAATATGCTAAATGGTAAAACTTCACACTGATGACTTGCATAGAGCGCTGTTCACACATGCAGATGCACAAACACAAGCCCGCAGCCTATTAGATGACGCCCATACAGGGACAGGACTCGAATATGCAAGGCCTAACAGAAAGGAGCCTGGCTGTATCATGTATAAAAAAATGAGGTTTTAGTTGGACTAGCTGCATTGATATCAGAACTGGAGTACAGATGATGGCAGTGACAGGTTCAGCGCAGTATTCGTGTGTCATTAACTCTGAGAAGAAGCTGCTGCAGGAAATTGTTCTGATAAGCACAACACTCGGAGAAGGAGAGAGGCGCACTGCTGACCCTTTCACCTTTCACTGCCATCATCTGTACTCCAAATATGTGTTGATATCAATACAGCTGAATAGACTGAGATCGTTTTTTCACATGAATAAAGACAAATCTCCTGATAAAGTGATTTGCAAAGTTTGATCATTTTACATTCTGGACAAAATTCTTAAAAATAAAAATAAGAGTTTACATTCTTTTTAAATAATCCAAAAGTGTAGTATTTATATATCCTGTATATCCAGTCTTTAGTGTTCAGACCAGATCATCGATGGTATCCTACATGGAGGTGACCAGTGCAACATTTTGTGATGATCGGAGTTTCTCCTAAAGGCGCAGTCCGCATTTGTCATAAAACCTGTAGACAATTCATCCAATTTCATCCAAACTATTTAATAAAATCTGCAGATGAAGACCATTACATAGACTATTTCACAAAGAATGAATCATGTTTCTAGAAAAAAAATAAATTATACAAAGTTATTACCATGATTGAGCGGCTTTTGTACTTGACAAATGATTACGGTACATATCTACGTCTGTATTGTAAGACATAAAAGCATCGAAGGAACAGTTTACTTAGGGGTTAACACACTATTGCAATGACGGAAGGATTTCTACAAATGAAGGGATCGTTGTAATTGCTTTTTTTCACTGCTTTTCCTGTCCTCAAAGAAAAACAAATACCACATTCACACATGACAATCAGTTTCTAAGTAAAGATTATTGTCTCTTGAGTCTTCAGCCATCAAACTGAGTATGGTATATATATATATATATATATATATATATATATATACACACACATATACATATACATATACACACACACACTGTGTGCAGAAATGTTAGGCAAATGAGTATTTTGATCACATGATACTCTTTATACATGTTGTCCTACTCCAAGCTGTATAGGCTGAGAGCCAACTACGTAAATCAGGTGATGTGCATCTCTGTAATGAGGAGGGGTGCGGTGTAATGACATCAACACCCTATATAAGGGGTGCTTAATTATTAGGCAACTTTCTTTCCTTTGGCAAAATGGGTCAGAGGAGAGATTTGACGGGCTCTGAAAAGTCCAAAATTGTGAGATGTCTTGTAGAGGAATGTAGCAGTCTGGAAATTGCCAAACTTTTGAAGCGTGATCACCGAACAAGAAGCGTGTTGGGCAAAAAAGGCGCAAAATAACTGCCCATGAATTGAGGAGAATCAAGCGTGAAGCTGCCAAGATGCCATTTGCCACCAGTTTGGCCATATTTCAGAGCTGCAACGTTACTGGAGTATCAAAAAGCACAAGGTGTGCCATACTCAGGGACATGGCCAAGGTAAGGAAGGCTGAAAAACTACCACCTTAGAACAAGAAACGTAAGATAAAACGTCAAGACTGGGCCAAGAAATATCTTAAGACTGATTTTTCAAAGGTTTTATGGACTGATGAAATGAGAATGACTCTTGATGGGCCAGATGGATGGGCCAGAGGCTGGATCAGTAAAGGGCAGAGAGCTCCACTCCGACTCAGACGCCAGCAAGGTGGAGGTGGGCACTGGTATGGGCTGGTATCATCAAAGATCAACTTGTGGAACCTTTTCGGGTTGAGGATGGGGTGAAGCTCAACTCCCAGACCTACTGCCAGTTTCTGGAAGACAACTTCTTCAAGCAGTGGTACAGGAAGAATTCGGTATCGTTCAAGAAAAACATGATTTTCATGCAGGACAATGCTCCATCACATGCATTCAACTACTCCACAGCGGGGCTGGCCAGTAAAGGTCTAAAAGATGAAAAAATAATGACATGGCCCCCTTGTTCACCTGATCTGAACCCCATAGAGAACCTGTGGTCCCTCATAAAATGTGAGATTTACAGGGAGGGAAACAGTCCACCTCTGGGAACAGTGTCTGGAGGCTGTGGTGGCTGCTGCACGCAATGTTGATCGTAAACAGATGAAGCAATGACAGGATCTATGGATGGTCGGCTGCTGAGTGTCATCAGAAAGAAAGGGGGCTATATTGATCACTAATTTTTTGGGGTTTTGTTTTTGCATGTCAGAAATGTTTATTTCTATATTTTGTGCAGTTATATTGGTTTACCTGGTGAAAATAAACAAGTGAGATGGGAATAGATTTGGTATTTATTAAGTTGCCTAATAATTCTGCACAGTAATAGTTACCTGCACAAACAGATATCCTCCTAAGATAGCAAAATCTAAAAAAAACCACTCCAACTTCCAAAAATATTAAGCTTAAGCTATTTATGAGTCTTTTGGGTCGATTGAGAACATAGTTGTTGATCCATATTAAAAAAAATCCTCTAAAATACAACTTGCCTGATAATTCTGCACAGTGTGTGTATATTATATACAGTACAGTCCAAACGTTTGCACACACCTTCTCATTTAAAGAGTTTTCTTTATTTTCAGGACTCTGAAAATGGTAGATTCACATTGAAGGCATCAAAACTATGAATTACCGTAAAACATGTGGAATGAAATACTTAACAAAAAAGTGTGAAACAACTGAAAACATGTCTTATATTCTAGGTTCTTCAAAGTAGCCACCTTTTGCTTTGATTACTGCTTTGCACACTCTTGGCATTCTCTTGATGAGCTTCAAGAGGTAGTCACCGGAAATGGTCTTCCAACAGTCTTGAAGGAGTTCCCAGAGATGCTTAGCACTTGTTGGCCCTTTTGCTTTCACTCTGCGGTCCAGCTCACCCCAAACCATCTCGATTGGGTTCAGGTCTGGTGACTGTGGAGGCCAGATCATCTGGCGTAGCACCCCATCACTCTCCTTCTTAGTCAAATAGCCCTCACACAGCCTGGAGGTGTGTTTGGGGTCATTGTCCTGTTGAAAAATAAATGATGGTCCAACTAAATGCAAACTTGATGGAATAACACACCGATGCAAGATGCTGTGGTAGCCATGCTCGTTCTGTATGCCTTCAATTTTGAATAAATTCCCAACAGTGTCACCATCACACCTCCTCCTCCATGCTTCACGGTGGGAACCAGCCATGTAGAGTCCATCCGTTCACCTTTTCTATAAAGACACGGTGGTTGGATCCAAAGATCTCACATTTGGACTCATCAGACCAAAGCACAGATTTCCACTGGTCTAATGTCCATTCCTTGTGTTCTTTAGCCTAAACAAGTCTCTTCTGCTTGTTGCCTGTCCTTAGCAGTGGTTTCATAGCAGCTATTTTATCATGAAGGCCTGCTGCACAAAGTCTCCTCTTAACAGTTCTTCTAGAGATGAAAAGATGTGTCCAAACATTTGGTCTGTACTGTACATATACACACACAGACAGTGTGTCCACCCATACCCTATCCACCGCCATTAACTTGAGAACGATGGCAGCTATAGGCATAGAAGTGATGTCTAGGTATAGTAAAGTAGCCATGCGCTACGCAATGAAACCACCTATAGCGCCACCTGGTGGAAAACAACAGAGTTAGCATTTTTATCTCAAAAACGGAACGAGATAGAGAAAAAAAAGTGAATTACAAAGTACTTTACTATACCTAGACACCACTTCTATGCCTATAGCTGCCGCCGTTCTCAAGTTAATGGCGGTGGACAGACTGTATAGAGTCATTACACACAGAGGGATCTATTCCTATATATTATATAGAGGCATTACACACAGAGGGATCTATTCCTATATATTAGATAGAGTCATTACACACAGAGGGATCTATTTCACATGTTTATTTCTGTTAATGTTGATGATTATGGCTTACAGCCAATGAAAATTCAAAAGTCATTATCTCAGAAAATTATAATATTATATAAGACCAACTGAAAAAATGATTTTGCACTTAGAAATGTTGGCGCCTCCTGAAAAGTCTGTACAGTAAATGCCTCAATACTTGGTCGGGTCCTTTTGCATGAATTCCTGCATCAATGCGGCAATGTGGCAGGAGGCGATCAGCCTGTGGCACTGCTGAGGTGTTATGGAAGCCCAAGTTGCTTTGATTGCAGCCTTCAGCTCCTCTGCATTGTTTCCTTAAAGGACATTTTTACTACTTAAACAAAAAGTATAACTGTATATCTCATAGTGGAACAATATAAATGATACCCGTCTTGTAATGATGGGATGTGCGTGTCCAGAGAAATGAAGCTTTGAAGCCAGATGTGAATTAACCTGTAAGTGTATGGGTGGCGTGTCCGTCCACTTGCTCTACATCAGCACCCCTCCCCCATCTACTTCAAGGGTAATTTTCATGGCTTTATTTCCCAGGGCAGGGGCATCGGATTATTACAAGACAGGTATGATTTTTCTTCTTATTCTAGGACCTCTTCAGCTGTACGACTAGTTTAAAGGGCCTCTGTCAGCACAGAATGACTGTACACACCATGTACAGGCGTTCAGTGCATCATGGCGGGGCTCATCATTTAAATACACATTTCCACCCGCTTGTTTTCCCTCCATTTCTACCCTCTAGTCGGAAGCACCCATTCTATACACTTGTCTGGAGCAAGGCTTACAAATCCTGAAGTAAAATACTCAAATGTTGCACCCTTGGCTTTACAGGCGCTTTATTTCACTCCTTTGAAGTAATCTGTGATCATAAATCAGCTGGGAGGAGCTCAGAAAAAAGAGTTACAAACTGTCAGACAGTGGGCTGACTGACAGATTCTCAGGTAACTCATTCTGCAGCCAGCAATAGACAGTGCAACACACAGGCTACAGAAGGCAAATGGTGCAAAATTTTTAAAGGGAATCAGTCAGCAGGTTTTTACTATGTAATCTAAAGATAGCTTTCTGAAGGGGGTTAAACAAGGTTTCAGCAATGCCTCTCTTATCAAACTCTGTGCTGTCGTTTACTTGCAAGGACTGTTTTAGCTTATGGAGATTATCATTGCTCAAAATACTTCAAAATCCAACACACGCTTTTGAGATAAGCAGCTCACTGTCTATAGACATTGTGCATAGAGAGCCTGGTGTGGGCAGGCTTATCTTTTTCAGCTGTGCTGCATTGCTAAATCTAAAAACACAGATTGTGTCGGAACTGCTGCACCCAGATATCTAAGTGATACATCATTGATGTTGGGGTCTCTCTTTGCCTACCAATGGAAATAAATTGCTAAAATTTATACCCCAAAATACATGCATTTTAGGAAAAAAGAAAAAACACCAACATTATATATACACATTATCTATCTATCTATCTATCTATCTATCTATCTATCTATCTATCTATATATATATATATATATATATATATATATATATATATATATATATATATATATATATATATATATACACATATACACACACACACGTCAAAAAATAAAGGGAACACCAAAATACAAAATCCTTGCTTAAAGGGGTTATCCGGCTTCTTTGACATTTTTTTTTTATTACCCTATTGGGCTACATTGGGGCAGGTAAGTAGATAGAGACCACTTACCTGCCCTGCTGTCAGCCCCTCTCCCCCGGCTCAGAGCGGTCATGTGACCGCTCCTGCCGCGATTTTGCTGCTTCCGGTCATTTCATGTCAACATGGGTAGGGCCATGTTGACATGCAAATGTGGAACAGCATGTCGCCTCCCTGCTGGGCTGTAAAGTGTGATGAGCCCCGCCCCCTTCCCTGCACCCTCCCACACATTCCCCCGCACCTCCAGTAACCTCCCCCTGCACTGCTGTGGGGTCCGTGCCCTGGGGGCGGGGCCTGGCGGCGGCTGCCGTGGTGTCAGCTCCAGCACCGGGCCCCCTGCTCAGGATCGCACATTCAAATGTACCGGCATCACAGATCACCGATGCTGATACATTTGAAAGTGCTGATGAGAAGCAGCGCAGCGCTGCTTCTCATCACTGTCCCTCCGGCTGTCTGTGCTCTCTTCAGCACAGCGGTGACGTCACTACTGTGATGATATGTTCAGAGCACAGACAGCAGACGAACGTGCAGGAGCGGCGGGGACAGAGGACGGGTGAGTATGTACTCCACATGTGTTCCCGATGGGGATGGGGGGGGTTGCAGAGCCATATGTGTGCGTGTGCAGAGCCATATGTGTGCGTGTGCAGAGCCATGTGTGCGTGTACGGTGCAGAGCCATATGTGTGCGTGTGCAGAGCCATGTGTGCGGTGCAGAGCCATGTGTGTGCGTGTGCAGAGCCATATGTGTGTGTGTGCGGTGCAGAGCCATATGTGTGCAGTACAGAGCCATATGTGTGCGTGTGCGGTGCAGAGCCATATGTGTGCGTGTGCGGTACAGAGCCATGTGTGCGTGTGCAGAGCCATATGTGTGCGTGTGCAGAGCCATGTGTGCGTGTACGGTGCAGAGCCATATGTGTGCATGTGCAGAGCCATGTGTGTGCGTGTGCAGAGCCATATGTGTGCGGTGCAGAGCCATATGTGTGCGTGTGCAGTACAGAGCCATATGTGTGCGGTGCAGAACCATATGTGTGCGTGTGCGGTGCAGAGCCATATGTGTGCATGTGCGGTACAGAGCCATATGTGTGCGGTGAAGAGCCATATGTGTGCGTGTGCAGAGCCATATGTGTGCGTGTGCGGTGCAGAGCCATGGGTGCGTGTGCAGAGCCATATGTGTGCGTGTGCAGTGCAGAGCCATATGTGTGCGGTACAGAGCCATATGTGTGCGTGTGCGGTGCAGAGCCATATGTGTGCGTGTGCAGAGCCATATGTGTGCGTGTGCGGTACAGAGCCATATGTGTGCGTGTGCGGTACAGAGCCATATGTGTGCGTGTGCGGTGCAGAGCCATATGTGTGCAGAGCCATATGTGTGCGTGTGCGGTACAGAGCCATATGTGTGCGTGTGCGGTACAGAGCCATATGTGTGCGTGTGCGGTGCAGAGCCATATGTGTGCATGTGCAGAGCCATGTGTGTGCGTTTGCGGTGCAGAGCCATATGTGTGCGTGTGCGGTGCAGAGCCATATCTGTGCGTGTGCAGAGCCATATGTGTGCGGTACAGAGCCATATGTGTGCGTGTGCGGTACAGAGCCATATGTGTGCGGTGCAGAGCCATATGTGTGCGTGTGCGGTGCAGAGCCATATGTGTGCGTGTGCAGAGCCATATGTGTGCGGGTGCGGGTGCAGAGCCATATGTGTGCGGTGCAGAGCCCGATGTGGGGCTGTTATTTGCAATGCTGTAGTGATACCAGGTCAGGTGCTGGGGCAGAATATACTGACAGGGAATGTGTGTGCAGGGGGCGGGCAGAGGGTGAGGCTGGACACTGGGGTGGGGCTGGACACTGGGGTGGGTGGTGACAGCTCTGACTGAGGTTCAGCACAGGAAGTGGTCATGTTTGCTGGATCTCAATGTAAACAAGAAACTGCTGAGAATAAAGGGATAATTCAAGAAGAACAAAAGTTAGAAAACAAAAAATAACAATGTAGGTGTGATTTATATGACAATACAGCACAGATAAACTCAAACATTTTTGTTAAGCTAATGTCGGACAACTCCTTTAAGGTGTTCCCTTTATCTTTTTGAGCAGCAAATATTTTATATATATATATATATATATATATATATATATATATATATATATATATATATATATATATATATATATATATATATATATATATATATATATATATATATATAAAAATTTTGTTTGTTTTTCATTTTGTTTTGCTTTATCCACAATGCATGTTTTTGGGGGTAAAAAAAATGCAATTTACTTTCATTAAACCAATGGTGGCTCAACACTGAGCTCATCCCTATTCAGCCAGGTATCAATGTTTGATGATGAGCTCGGTGTTGAGCCACCGTTGGTTGTAGAGGTGCCCGCTTTTCTCCAGTCAGTCACAACAGGGCCAGTTGTGGACAGCCCTTGTAAGGGCGGGAGTTTGTGGGGAATAGAAGGGTCAGCTTAGTCCCTGATAGGACTAAACATCCATGAGTCTCAGTAAGATCTGTTCACTTTACGTTCTTCTTTTCCTTATATACAATGACCAGGCTGCTCCAATGGTTTATCGACCACGTCCACCATGATGTTTAGATGTGTTTGGGGCAAGGAGTCTCAGAAGAATTTGAACCAATTAAAAAAAAATTGAAATTTAGGAAAAAAAATTATTTCAGTTTGAACATATTTTTTTTATAAACTGATTTTAAATATTATTGAATGAAGAATGAAAGGGTCAAAGAACGTCAGAGCCGGGCAGGTTTCTCCATGATGAACTCATCGGTAGCGGCGTGCCTACTTATACAATTCTTTTCCTGGTAACAGTAAGATTTTGTTCAATCAATTTTTTTTTTCAGCTTAGAATTTGCTCATCAAGGAGATGCAATTTTCTAGAGTAGGATTCTGCTCTGTAATTCTGACTAATGTTCAACTGGAAAGAAAAGTCAGTTATTGCAATGCCCGAGCTGGGAAAGCAATCAGAGAGGGAAAAACTAGGAATATTGCCTGGAATAAAATGGTTAAAAAAAAAAAAAAAAGCATAATTTAGGGTACAACAGTCCCATAATATTCTTCAAGGGGAACATGTCACTAAATTTGAGGCCACCAGTACAGAATGGGTGGTAAACGTTCCGATTGGAGGGCGCTCCCAATACCAAGCACTCATATGGTAAAGCCCAAAAATTGGAAAAAAACAAAACAACAACCTACTAATTCTTAAGGGGTGAAGCTGTACGTGTTGTTGACTGTGCTTGTCGTGTTCCTGACCCTGAAGACACAAATCACATCAACGTATTATTTTGTGTAGTGTGAATGTCTTCTGAATTGTAATGTATTGTATTGTGATGTAGAATGTAATACTGTGTATGTAGTAATGATATGTGATATGTAAGGTATAATGTATAGCAGTGTTATAGGCAAGAATGTCATGACGAGCTAAGATGTTTTTTAAGAGGTATGCCCAGCAATAGACAGAGGGGTCACAAGTAGTTAACTGCTGTGACTAACCCATCCTGGGAGGGGACAACTGACAGGGAAAGTGATGGTTCATTCTAGCAGAGCCAGTGAAGGCCTATTGAGCAAACGTGACAGACCAGTAGTCAGATGGTCGCAAAGGTCGCATACAGTGGGTGGTTTGTTCCAACGAAGGAGAGGAAACAGGAGGCAAGATAGCATGAACCTTAAGTGTGGATGGAGAAACAAGGTGTGAACATTATTGTAACTAGAGACCGATCCTCGAATGGAGTAGTCACAGATGAACCCTAGTACCCAGGCCCTTTAAACTACAAGGTACCGAATGATCTCTACTGGTACAAGACACTACTGGCCAGGCCCTTTACCCAACCAAGGTAGTAGGCTGAACTTAACTGAGGTGTGAACCTAGTCTACCAGCCAAGCAGTTTCCCACTAGACATCCAGGATTGCAAACCTTTACTTTGGTCATGATGGACCCTTAAGGAGACTGGTTGTGGAACTGCCGGAGTCTGAGGAACCCAAATAGCCAGGCCCTTTAACCGTCAAGCTACCGGGTGATCTCTACTGGTGCAGCAGGACACTACTGGCCAGACCCTTTTACCATCAAGGTACCGAGTTAACCTTAACTCAGGTGTGAACCTAGTCTACCAACCGCGCAGTTTCCCGACAGACACCCTGGAATGCAAAGCTTAACTCCGGTCATGATGAACCCTTAAGGAGACTGTTCATGGGACTGCAGGATGGGAAGGTGACCATCGCGTTGTGTACTATAACGCTGGCCTGGGTTGCACTAGGCCTAATCGACCCCAGTTAGAATTCAAGCAACCCACAGGGAAGTTGAATGGTGTCTGATGATGCTGAGTAAAACTGTAATGTGCCAAATAATATGTTCCCGCTATCTGGAATGTAAAATGGTGAAACAGGATGAACTGTACAGTAAAGCATTGTTGTGTGAAGTAAACTGTTGGTCTTCTTGTGAGTGCGAGTCATCATTTGGTCTCGATCAGCTGATGTCAGCGGGAGTATGGGGCCTACATGAGTTCCCAACCTGCACAACAAAAGTCCATAAACCCAGCCAGGACCAGATATTTCATATAGAGTAGCATGAAGTGGTAGTCATGAGCAACTTCATTCGGTCTCTAGTTTCAACACTGTTCACACCCTGTGTCTCCATGCACACTTGATGTACACGATATCTTACCTTCTGTCTCCTTATCTCCGTTGCCTCAAACCAGTCACTGTATGTGAGCTTCACCATCGACAGAATACCAGTTTGATCACTAAGTGTTCCTAGGCTCTACTAGAATGAACAGTCACTGTCTCTTTCAGCTGACCCCTTCCAGGGTGGGCTAGTCCCAGCATTTAACCACTTCTCACCCTGCTTTCTGTTGATGGGCAGACCTCGTACAAAATATCGTACCTTATCATTACATTCTTACCTATACCACTGCTACACATTATACTTTACACATTACCTATCATTACTACATACACAGTACCTCACAAAAGTGAGTACATCCCTCACATTTTTGTAAATATTTTATTTTATTGTTTCTTGAGACAACACTGAAGTTCTGACCCAGTGATACAATGTACAGTGTCAGTGTGCAGCTTGTATAACAGTGTAAATATGATGTACTTTAACTCACACAGCCAGCAATGTCTAAACCGCTAGCAACAAAAGTTAAAATGGCAAAATTGTACCCAATAAGCCATTGCCCTCCCCGGTCTCATGTGACTATCATTAGTGTTACAATGTCTCATGTCTGAATGGGGAGCAAGAGTGGTAAATTTGAGTTGATCACTCACTCACACTCTCGTACTGGTAGGTGCAAGTTCAACGTGACTCCTCATGGCAAAGAATTCTTTGAGGATCTGGAAAAAAAAAAAAAGAATTGCTGCTCTACATAAAGATGGCCGAGGCTATAAAAAGATTGCCAATACCCCGAAACTGACCTGCAGCATGGTGGCCAAGACCATACAGTGGTTTAACAAGACAGATTCCAATGAGAAAAGGAGTTACCATGGTCAACCAAAGAAGTTGGTTGCATGTGCTCAGCGTCCTATCCAGAGGTCGTCTTTTCAGAATAGACGTATGAGTGCTACCAGCATTGCTGCAAAGGTTAAAGGGGTGAGGGGGTCCGCCTTTCAGTGCTCAGACCATGCACTGCTGCACACTGCATTCAACTGGTCTGCATGGCTGTTGTCCCAGAAGAAAGCCTCTTCTAAAGATGATTCACAAGAAAGCCTGCAGTTTTCTGATGACAAGCAGACCGAGTATGTGGATTACTGGAACCGTGTCCTGTGGTCTGATGAGACCAAGATAAATTTATTTGGTTCACATGGTGTCAAGCGTGTGTAGTGGTAACCAGGTGAGGAAGACCGAGACAAGAGTGTCCTGCGTACAGTCAAGCATGGTGGTGGGAGTGTGAGAGTGTGGGCTTGCTCTCTACGGTGTCTCCTCCTATCCACCAAAGGGGTCTCTGGTCAGTCTGGATGAAGGATTTTGTGTGGAAGAAAAATGAAAGTGAAAAGGAAGAGTTTGCAGCACAAGCCTGGAGGATACAGATGTATGGTGGCCGTCTCTCATTGCGCTGCTCAGGGGTTCCTGGACTGATAAAGACTGAATGCTAAGTATCAGGAGAGTGGAGATTACTGCCAAAGGGAGATCTGTGTCCAGCAAAATATCTCTGGTGTCATCGGCTTGCAACATGACTTATCCTGTTCCTGAGGTGATCTTTTCTGGGTGACTGTCAGTCGCCAAAGAACTCGTTACTTCTTTGGGACTTGCCAGGATTTCCTTGGATCTGATACCCCCTGGATCTATTGTTTGGTATTGTAAGTCCTGAGCTCAGGCCCAGTGCACATTTTGTCACTTTTGCTGGAAGTGTGAACACATTCATTAGTTTGATCCCTGCTTCACCTGGATGTGCATCTGAGACCGCACATGCAGCTGAAATGCATCACAGTGCTGATACCAGTCAGGTCCCTGCAGTGCGATACATGTTGCCAGCCAAACAGAAGTGGCAGCTTTCATCTGCATCCTTGTGAATGATGGTGGCGCAAGACAATAACATGATCTGTTGCCATAGTATCGACGCCGATGAAAGCTACCAGCCACTGCCCGCTGGCTACAGAGGAGTAAACTGTTCAACGTGGGAGTCAGGGAGGGGTGAATACAATGATTTTTTTTTTTTTTTTGCATTAGAGACAGAACAAAGACATAAATTACCAGGAGGGGGACATATCATGAGGGGGATAGTATATACCAGAAGGTACCCAGGAGAAGCCCAGTAGGCGGTAGGAGGACATATATACCAGAAACTGGACATATATACCAGGAAGGGCCCAGGATGGGGAAAATTTACGAGGATGAGGACATATATACCAGAATGTGGCCTACGATGGGGGACATATATAAGAGGGTGGGGCTATACATACCAGGATGGGTCGACATTTACCAGGATAGAGGGACATATTTGCCAGAAAGGAGCCTAGGATGGGGGAGCTATATACCAGGATGGCAATATATATGCCATGATAAGGGACATTTTTACCAGGATGGGGGACATTTACCAGAATAGGGGGCTCATTTATCAGGAAGGAGACAAGAAATTAGTACATCAGAACAAGATGGAGGGCATTACTATATAATGGGGGTGAGGACAACTTGCATGTTATTAAATGAGTTACAACGGTAAATGTATACGTACATCTGACCAACATGCGCAGGGGGAAAGCCTAGATCCAAATTTTACACCAAATTCCATCAAATTCTAGTTACGCCACTGGTAATGATCCCAATGCACATTCAAGACAACCAATGCCAGCTAAAGAAACGGAGGGTAAAAATGCTGGCCAAGCGTTTCCAGACCTAAACCCTATGGAACATCTGTGGAGCCTCCCCAAACGGACGGTGAAGGAGCACAAGTTCTCTAACATCCACCAGCTCCGTGATGTCGTCATGGAGGATGGAAGAGAATCCAGCGGCTCTTGTGATGCTCTAGTGACCTCCATTGCCCAAGAGAGTTAGGCAGAGCTTGAAAATAATGGCGGCCACACAAAATATTCACACTTTGGGCTCATTTTGGTCATTTTTACATATTTAGAAAAATGTGAGGGGTGTACTCACTTTTTGTGAGATACTGTTTATTATTAAAGTCTACATCACAATAGAATATTTCACAATTCAAATGACACAAGACATTGGCATTATACAACATATCAATACAATGACGCCATTAGTGTCTTCAGGAACTTGTAGGAACACGACAGCCACAGTCCATCCTCTTACAATGCAGTGTGTGCGGCGCAGGAGAGAATCCGCCTCATCCTCTGCCTCATCAAACTGCCCCAGGTATAACAAGTGTATCTATTCCTTTAGTCATATTGTTTGCAAAAGATATCTGAAGGGAGGCGTAAAACCACATTACACATCAGGGTCTTCGCTAGCCTTAAATAATAATAATAAATAAAAACGTTTGAAGAAGTTGAAACAAAAAACCAAAACCAGACACAGCAAAAAATGGATTTAGAGATGTACACGAGTTATCTGTGACACCCACCTAAATATGTGACTGTGTGATCTGCGGATAATGAGGAAGCTTCAAAAGACGCTTTAATGATATCACAATATTATCATTAAAACATACACAACAAGCAGTGACCACCTCATTGGGGTTCAGCTCGAAATTACCATCCCCGGCATATCCGTGGCATATGTACATATTTATAAAACCACAAAAATATCATTAGGAAACGTTCTATAATGTAAACTTCAAAAAGGACAAAAAGTTTGTGTGGACCGTTAATTATAACCAAAAGAGAAGGAAGGGGAAGTAGAGGACACTTCTTAAATCTGGAAGAGACACCTCATGACAATTCTCGACGCCTCCATTATATAATCGTACAGTAACTGTTAAAGAAAGGATAGAATTTATGTCTTCCGGCCTGCCAAAAAGTTCTTAGGATATGAGATTTCACTTTTGGAACAAAGACTTGTTTAGGGGATGTGGCTTAGCTGGGTGGATGCTGGGAGTGTCGATACTTATTATGCAGTTATGTATTCTACATCACTTTCCTGTTTAGCTTCTCCATTTCCTGTTATTCACATCCTTACTCTTAGATACATTCAAATTAGTGGCTTAGTGTATGTTTGCTATCGTGTGGCGCAATTCAAGTACTCTGTGCCCTCTAACCTGTGGTCGGATGTTCCCTTCCTCCAGTTCATTATTGGGTAATGTAACTGTTTTATTACCATATCCCTAACCCAAATGTATGGGGATGGCAGCCAGAATATACATGCATCCTACACCCCATAGCAGAGGTGTATCTAGGCTTTCCGGCACCCGGGGCAAGAATTCAATTTGGCGCCCCCCCATGTGACCAATTATTCATATGTGATTTGTACACTTAGTCACGTGATGACGAGCTGCTCTTAATAATTCTCTCAATGTTGAAAGAGAAACATAGGAAGAAAAGCTAATTGTCTCATGCAAGTATGAAAATCACATATGAATGGAGAGGCCATGTGTGATCTGCTGGAACCAACAAGCAGAGCTGAATCCTGACAGGGAGTATATTACATGCTGTTAGGATTGGGCTACACTGTTTAATTTTCTAAGTAAAGGGCTTCTCCAGGTTTGAGATAAAAATCTGCAGTCACTGTGTGTCACTCTATGTGACTGTAGACTTCTGAATTCTCACACTGCACACTGTCAGGATTCTCTGGTGCCGGCGGTGAGAGTGGGAGGTCACGAAACTGCAAGTATGGGATTTAAATACATGTGGTAACGTGCCAACTAGATATGTATGGCCTCACTCAATAAAAATGAATTGAGTTATGCGGGCGTCACACGAGACGAGCTATCGCGCGATGCATCGTCGGGGTCACGGATTTCGTGACGCACATCCGGCATCGCTTGCAACGTCGTTTCGTGTGACACCTCCGAGCGACGCAGAATCGCTCACAAATCGTGAGTCATGTACTCGTCGCTTATTTTTAAAAAATTGTTTATTTTTAATGGCGCCGGTTGTTCATCGAAACCGGGGCAGCACACATCGCTCCGTGTGACACCCCGGGAACGATGAACACAGCTTACCTGCGTCCCGCGGCTCCCGCCGGATATGCGGAAGGAAGGAGGTGGGCGGGATGTTTACATCCCGCTCATCTCCGCCCCTCCGCTTCTATTGGCCGGCCGCTGTGTGACGTCGCTGTGAGGTCAAACGTCCCTCCCCCTTCAGGAAGTGGATGTTCGCCGCCCACAGCCAGGTCGCTCAGCAGGTAAGTACAACTTTGTGCGTCATGGGCAATTAATTGCCCGTGGCGCACAAATGACGGGGGCGGGTACGATTGCTCGTGCAATCGCACGATAGATCGTACCATGTGAAACCCGCATAAGGCCGGACACGTGAAATCAGAATGTGGCCAGAAATATAAAAATCTCATACTTTCGCTCACATGACCGTCCCTTCTTGCCAATGCCACCGGAGAATCCTAAAAATGTGCAGTGCAAGCTGTGAGAATTCAGAAGCCTGCAGTCACCTAGAGAGACTGGAAACTTTCACCTCAAACCTGGACAAGACTTTACTTATAAAATTAAACAGTATAGCCGAATTCTAAGTAAAGGGGTTGTCAAATCTCACAATTTATGTATTGCTACTTGTGTACAGGATCAGAACTAGTAACAGCACCACCAGAGGTACAGAAATACATAATTAGAACCCCCATCAATACAGAAACACGGCATCACAACCACCAGCAGTACAGAAATTCATCACAACCACCAGCAGTACAGAAATACTTCAATATAACCCCACCAGTTCAGAAACAGCATCAAAACCCTCTTCAGTAAAGAAATACATCATCAGAACCACAAGCATGGTACATCAATTGTAATGTCAGGTCAGACACAGATATTTCTATTGTAGGAATCTACAACTTCCAATACATCCTTAAAGGCAATCTGTCACCAGGATTTTAACACCTTATCTGAGAGCAGCATAAAGTAGGGGTAGAGATCCTGATTCTAGCAGTGTGTCACTTACTGTACTGCTTAGTGTAGTTTTGATAAAAATCACTGTTTAATCAGCAGTAGATTATCATTACAGGACTGCTTGGCATGCTGCCAGGTAGACCAGCATATTCATCAGCTCGGTATAACTGCTAGATCAGCAGCAGAGAAACATTGATTTTATCAAAATGACAGCAAACAACCCAGTAAGTGACATCACTGGAATCAGGGTCTGTCTCTACATTATGCTGCTCTCAGATGGGAGCATAAAAACCTGGTGACAGTTTCCTTTTAACAATGGTAAGTAGATACTTTGGAATTAACAGTCATCATCAGACTGTGGACCATACAGGAACTACTGTAAGGCCTCAGTTCCACTTGCGTTTTGCACGGACGAGTGCAATCTGATAAAACATCGAGTGTCAATCTGCAATTGATTTTGCATGATATATTGGCATGAGAAAAGAATTGCAGCATGCTGCAAGTGTCAGAGATTCTCAGCTCACACACCCATACAAGTCTACGGGAGCGTGTGAAACATCGCAATGCACTTGGATGTAATCAGAGTGCAGTACAATGTACGAAGAGAGGACGTGGAGAAGGGAGAAATTACTCCCTTCCTTCGTCTTGTCCGCAGCTGTGATCCGATCACAAGATCGGATCACAGTTGCATGACACTCGGCTCACGCTCGCAGCAAAGCCTGAATCGACGGTCATATTGCATCTGATGATCTTGCATGGAAAGCAATGTATTGCATCTGATGATCTTGCATGGGAAGCAATGCACAAGTGGGACTGATGCCTAATGATGAGAATTAGTCAGTATCACAAATAAACATTTACATTCAGGTACCTTATAGATGATGCTGTCTCTGATCAGAGTCATCTTGTCTAGACGCCATGATGACTTTTCACATCCACAGCTCATCTCTGCAGACTTCTATCTTCTTCGCTCTTTGCAGAACATCTTGGCATGATACCATTAAAAATAGCAGAATGATTATAACACTCTCATATAAAAACATTGCCTTACGCTATGCCCCTGAATAAATAATGGCCCCTCACTGTATTCTTTGCACAAAACATGACGCACACACAGTCCCTCTTATGGTACATGCCCTCCACAGTGCCTTCTACTTTCCATACTGTCTCTTCACACTGTCCTCTACACTATGTCCCCTTATACTGCCCAGTCTTTATACTGTGCCCCTCATCACACTCCCCCTCCTTTCTATGGCTTCACACTATCCTTTCATGCTATCCCCTTTCCTTGACAGCCGGACTCAGAGAATAACCGGCTCCCACTACGGGGGCGGCAAAATGCAGCTGCAGGCAGGGCCAGCTCCAGGTTTTTGTGGGCGATGGGTGAGTCTCAATGGGCCCCATCCTCACATAGACACGCACATACACAAATATGTACACATACAGGCATACATACATATTTAAAGACAAATTCACAAAAATACATATAAACAGAGATAAATCTATACGCCGTCATACACACTGACATACACAGATACACATCATACATGCACACAGACACATTACAGATATTAATATGGGGAAGCCGGCAGCAGCCTCACCCACCTCCCCCGCTTATCTCCCATCCAGCTCCACCTGAGCATGTTGCTGTGTGCCGCGCTGATTGGTGGCCATGACTAAAAGACATAGCCACACACAGAGCACACTGACACTGCTGTATATAAATCACAGGGGAGGCTGGGGACATACAGCAATGGGGGGGGGGGGGGGGACGACATACCACTCCAGAGGGGGCATACAGCTCTAGAGGGGGGCATTCAGATCTGAGGAGGTATATAGTTTTGGGGGGTATACAGCACTGGAGTGGGGTGACAAACAACTCTGGGGGTATACAGCACTGGGTTGGAGAGAGATACAGCTCTGGGAGTATACAGCTCTTGGGTGGTATACTGCACTGGAGTGGGCGACATACAGCACTGGGGTGAGGGATAAACAGCTCTGGGAGGTATACAGCACTGGGGTGGAGGACAAACAGCTCTGAGGGTATACAGCACTGGGGTGGAGGACAAACAGCTCTGAGGGTATACAGCACTAGAGTGGAGGACAAACAGTTCTGAGGGTATACAGCACTGGGGTCAGGGGAACAGACAGTTCTGGGGTGCTATTCAGCACTGGGGTCAGGGGACAGACAGTTCTGCGGGGTATACAGCACTGGAAGTGACAGGATATACAGCTCGGCTGCTCCTTTCTTCCTCTGTGCGTTGAGCCTACAATGTATGGGCTCCTTCCAGGTAATGGGCGTGACCAGCTTCATGACAAATTAAGTCATACCTGGACGGAGCCCATACATTCTATCATCTACCTTCATCTGTGGGATGGCAGGGCAGTGCACGGTGCGTGCTAGGTCTGCCCACAGACAAACTTAACCCCTACACAGCGGTGAAGGCTGCATTCAGGTGTGAATCTAAGAGCCTGCAGCTTCCGGCATCAGCGCTGCGGGCCCTGGAACTCGGCCGCAGGGCGGCAGCATACATCACCGCCCCAGGCGCTGGGGAGACTCAGAGTGATGCATCAGGCAGCCCGACAGCGCCCCCCCTGACACTGCGCCCAGGGCACGTGTCCCGCCAGCCCCCCCTAGATACGCCTCTGCCCCATAGTATCTGCAAGCAAATGTCACCATCTGCTGGTTGCACCATGCAGACAGGAACTGAAGAACAAAGGGTGTGCTACTCAAGGAAAGAATTTGGGGAAGACCATGGGTCAGGTGATGGTTGTGGTGCAGTTGTCCAATCTAAATGGCCAGGATGTTCAAGAAGGGAAGGAGTTGGGTCTAAAGGCAGCTTTACACGCAACGACATATCTAACGATATGTCGTCGGGGTCACGGAATACGTGACGCACATCCAGCGTCGTTAGCGACATCGTTGCGTGTAACACCTTCGAGCCACCGCTAACGATCAGAAATACTCACCTAATCGTTGTATGTTGACACGTCGTTTATTTTCAAAATGTCGTTGCTCGTTGTGGATGCTGGTTGTTCGTCGTTCCTGAGGCAGCACACATCGCTACGTGTGACACCCCGAGAACAACAAACAACAGTGTTCATGCGTCCTCCGGCAACGAGGTGGGGGTGTCGTTCATGCGGCTGCTCTCCGCCCCTCGGATTCTATTGGTCGCCGGCTGTGTGACGTCGCTGTGATGCCGCACGAACCTCCCCCTTGAAGAAGGGATTGTTCGCTGGCCATAGCGATGTCGTTAGGAAGGTAAGTGCTTGTGACTCCTACTAGTGATAGCAGCGATTTGCCCGTGATGCACAAACGACGGGGGTGGGTGCGATAGTTAGCGACATCGTTAGTGATGTTGCTGCGTGTAAAGCAGTCTTAAAGCCCCCTTTACACGCAACGATGTCGCTAACGAGATGTCGTTGGGGTCACGGAATTCCTAACGCACATTCGGCCTCGTTAGCGATGTTGTTGCGTGTGACACGTAGGAGTGATCGCTAACGATCAAAAATACTCACCTTATTGTTGATTGTTGACACGTCGTTCATTTCCATAAAATTGTTGCTGGTTCAGGACGCAGGTTGTTCGTCGTTCCTGAGGCAGCACACATCGCTACGTGTGACACCCCAGGAACGACTAACAACAACGTACCTGCGTCCTCCGGCAACGAGGTGGGCGTGACTTTCATGCGGCTGCTCTCCACCCCTATCGGATTCTATTGGACGCCTGCCGTATGACGTCCCTGTGACGCCGCACGAACCGCCCCCCTTAGAAAGAAAAGAGGTTGTTCGCCGGCCACAGCGACGTCGCTAGGAAGGTAAGTACGTGTGATGGGTACCAGCGATATTGTGCGCCACGGGCAGCGATTTGCCCGTGACGCACAAACAACGGGGGCGGGTACTTTCACGAGCGATATCGCTAGCGATGTCGCTGCATGTGAAGCAGCCTTCAGACT
Source organism: Anomaloglossus baeobatrachus (assembly GCF_048569485.1). Lineage (NCBI taxonomy): Eukaryota > Metazoa > Chordata > Amphibia > Anura > Aromobatidae > Anomaloglossus > Anomaloglossus baeobatrachus. The sequence goes on along the minus strand of NC_134357.1, from coordinate 37,451,031 downwards.
TGAGTTGAGACAGACATTTGAGAAAGAGTGGCCTCATGGCCCGTACTGCTGTAGAAGTACTTTAAAGTGATCTGCACCTAGAGAGAACCAGACTTTGCAAGTCAAGTACCAAAGACTACGGTAGATACAGAGAATCAGACTTCACCGGTCAAGCACCAAAGACCAGATATCAAGACCAGACTTCGCCAGACAAGCACCGAATACCAGATACTGAGGTCCAGAATTCGCAGGTCAAGCATCGAAGACCAAACACCAAGAACCAGACTTCACATCAGGTACTGAAGACCAGACGCCTATTACTGGATCCATAAGATAGAAGAGTCGAGTGAGCCGTTACTTGCTGTTCAGATGCACGGTACTAAAATGAAGAGAGTTACTAACTAGAATTGGACTGCCATCTTACCAAATTGTACCATAGCCTTGTGAGGCCTTGTATGCCGACTTATTGTGTTATTCCTTGTACTAATGACCCATCTAGGTAGAGGGAAGTGGGGATCAGTTGGGAGTGACACAGACGTTTCCCAGATTGAGAGGCCGGGGTTGGGTAACACTAGTTAATACCTGTAGAGTTTTCAATAGCTGTATATAAAATCTCACATTTAGGTTTTATTTACTACTGAGGTTGTGTTCATCTGCCTCCTGAAAGTCATTTACATGGTGCCTGCATTACTCTTTACTTCTGTAAAATAAATACTTGTCACAACTGAGTCACCATTACTGCGTCGTTGCATTCTTGGAACCTGTTTTACTCTACCACCAGCCTTAATACTATACCTAGCTGTGGTAAAAGCAATTGTTAGAAATGAATGAAAATTGCATTGAATCATATGTAGGATGCCCCCATAGAAGTTGGAACCAGGGGCAGTCTTACCCATGGTCCCCCTAGAGTCCCCATTGTGACGCTTTGCAATCAGGATGCAGTGGCTAGAGGGCCGAAATTGTCACATCTAATGGATGCCACAATTCTTGGTGGTTGCAGGCTGCTATTTTTAGGCTGGGGGGGGGGGCAAAAAACATGGGCCTCCCCGTGCTGAGAATACCAACCCCTATCTGTTGGCTTTTTCATGGCTGGGTATCAAAATTGTAGGGGGAATGGGGGGAACTGCACAATTTTTTTTTAATTATTTATTTAAAATTAAAAAAAAAAAGCTGCATGGGGTCCCTCTTGTTTTGATACACAACCAAGATAAGCATACAGCTGGGTTCTGCTGCTTGTAGTCGTAGGCTTCATCTGCGCTGTATATCACAATATGGTGGGACCCTATGCCAATTTTTTAATTAATTTATTTAATTTTACACCACTATAGAGACGCAAGACGGCATGTGTGATTCCAACCAATCACAGATGCTGACACAGGGTGGAGGCACGGTCTGACTGCAACCAATCACCCACTGGGACTGATGTTGGGTGGGGGAAGCAGTGAATATGTATGAGGGTTAATGAGCGGACCCAAAAGTAGTGTAACAGCTGCCTGGGAGACTCTAAGTATAGCGTTCCTACTTTATTCCTTATTTTCTTTTTCCTTTTCATTTTGTTATTCGGTGACCAAATCGAAACTATTACACAGGTTTCCCTGACAGGTCTGTACTTGAGGTCCATGTACGTACATTAGATATCCATTAGGGACCCCGAACTTTACAGTTCGGGTTCACCCATCACTATTGAAGAAGCCTTCTGTATGGAGACACTAGTCGACACCTGCATTGCTCAGGTGTAATTTTGGCACATTCTTCCACACAAACCCCTCTTCACCTCATGCAGGTCCTTGGCTCCTTCTATGAAGGCCATTGTAGCAGATTTATTTTCTTTCTCTGCAACCAGTTGATCATCCTGCTAGATGGCAGCAGATTTGTATCAAGAATGTCTAGGTATATTTGTCCATTCATCTTTCCTTCAGTCATATGACGTTTGCCAGTGCCGTATGCTGAAACACAGCCCCACACCATGATGTTCTCATCTCCACACTTTACTGTATTTGGTGTTTCAGGGACGCTTTGCCTTTTGGCCTCCAAACATAGTATTATGGCAACCAAAGAGTTAAATTTTGGTCTCATCTGACCAGACTATATTCTCCCAGTATTTCGCAGACCTTGTCTACATGTTGTTGAGCAAGCTCTAAAGCCACTTTGATCATGCTTTTTTCTCAGCAATGGAGGCTTGCGTGGTGAGATTGCACACAGAAGTGTGCATACAGAAGCGTGCATACAGGCCATGGAGCTTGAGTTCATTACTTATGGCTTTCTTTGAATCAATTGTACCTGCTGTTTCCATGTCATTCTGTAGTTCCACACAGGTGGTTCTTGGCTCTTGGACAACTCTTCTGATAATTCTTTCACTCCTCTGTCTGACATCTTGCTTGGGGCACTTGGTCGTGACTGGTTTATGGTGAAATTTTGCTCTTTCCCCTTCTGGATTATGGCCCCTTCAAAAACCTTCAGTAGTTTAGAAATTCTTCTGTATCCAATTCTGTCAGTATGTTTTGCCAAAGAAGGTTGTGATAGCCTTGAGAAAGCTCATTAGTTTTACCTATCATGAGATGTTGCTTGTGTGGCATCTTGGTAATGAGACACCTTTCTCTAGCCATCAGTTGAATCAGCTGATATTATTGCTTTCTTATTTCTGATAGATTTCAGTTGGTGTCTTGCCGTTCCATGGCTTTTTGCACATCTCTTGCAGTACTTTTTCCCTGTGTCATTTCTCATTATCACACAACTTAATTTATGGACATCAATGATTGGATTTCTTTGCCTGTGTGGATTGGATGGGTCATTACTGACATCTGGTGAGAAATTCATGACAATAGAACTTTTAGAAATATATTTACTAGAAAATTGGCGATGTGTTTAACACTTATTAAAGGGAATCTGTCACCATTTTTTTCACTATTAAACTAAAAGTGTCACCTTCTGCAGCTCCTGGGCTGCATTCTGTGAAGGGGCACCTTGTTCCCTGACTCCCCTTGCAGACCCCAAAAATAACTTTATGAAATCTAACCGCCACGTATGCTAATTACCTGATCTAGTTGGATGGGTGTCCTCTTTTTCGACTCCTGTCCCCCCTCCTGCCGCTGTTCGCCGTCCTCCTTTCTTGATTGCCGTGGATGACGCCTCCGTCATCATCCACGTTGCGCTTTCAAATCTCGCACCTGTGCAGAGTCATGTCCGCTCGTGCAGGCGCAGTTTGCTTTGCCATATTGCGGGCAGAGCAGGAAACATAGTTGCCCTCGCACGCGTTGGTGAGCCATTTGCGCAGGCGCGAGATTATGGTCGGCGCTGTGCTAGGCATCACTGCGTCATCCTCGTACCCGACCTAATCCTCATGCCTAAGCATTTAGCTCACCGGCGTGCGCGAGGTCAACTATGTTTTCTGCTCTGCCCGCGATATGGCAGAGCGAACCGCACCTGCGTGAGCGGACATAACTTTGCACAGGCGCGAGATTCGAAAGAGCAACGTGTATGATGACGGAGGCGTCATCCATGTCACTCAAGAAAGGAGGACAGCGAACGGCGGCAGGAGGGGGGACAGGAGCCGAAAAAGAGGACACCCATCCCATCCGACTAACTAGATCAGGTAATTGGCATACGTGGCGGTTAGATTTTCTAAAGTTATTTTTGGGGTCTGCAAGGGAAGTCGGGTCATAGAATGCAGCCCAGGAGCTGCAGAAGGTGATACTTTTAGTTTAATAGTGAAAAAACTGGTGACAGGTTCCCTTTAAATACAGTTGATAGCACTGCATTATGAGTTAAGGCCACTTTATACGCTGCGATATCGGTACCAATATCGCTAGCGTGGGTACCCGCCCCCATCGGTTGTGCGACACGGGCAAATCGCTGCCCGTGGCGCACAACATCGCCCAGACCCGTCACACATACTTACCTGCCTAGCGACGTCGCTGTGACCGGCGATCCGCCTCCTTTCTAAGGGGGCGGTCCGTGCGGCGTCACAGCGGCCGCCCAATAGAAGCGGAGGGGCGGAGATGAGCGGGACGTTACATCCCGCCCACCTCCTTCCTTCCTCATTGCGGGCGGGACGCAGGTAAGGAGAGGTTCCTCGTTCCTGCGGTGTCACACGGAGCGATGTGTGGTGCTGCAGCAACGAGGAACTACATCGCTACTGCAGCAGCAACGATATTCGAGAATGGACCCCCATGTCACCGATGAGCGATTTTGACCGTTTTTGCGACGATTCAAAATCGCTCATAGGTGCACACACGCAAAGACATCGCTAAAGCGACCGGATGTGCGTCACAAATTCCGTGACCCAACGAGATTGCTTTAGCGATGTCGTAGTGTTTAAAGCAGCCTTTAGACATGACCTCGCTAACGGTGCATGTAGTTGCAGCTGTCAGTGATGATCGTTATCAGCTCAATGATCACTTATGAATGGAGTTTGCCCGCCAGTGAAGTTGCCTACAGTCCGTTAAAAAAAAAAAATAAAAATAAAAAAATTAATATTACATCTAAATTAATTTGTAATCGTATAAATACTTATTTCTCTAGGAAAAAAAAATCTGTTGGAAACTTCTGCAGTCATTCCTACTAATATGGACCCGATACCACCTGCAGGAGAGAGATCGGAAATATACTGACGCTATATACTCGACATCTGTCATATTAACATTTTTGCAACGAACACAAATATTTTTCCTAAGAGAAAGCAATGAAAACATTTCCAAAAACTATGACTTTGCTTTAACGTCTACAAATACCACGTCGAACTTTACAGAAAAATATCACAAAAAATCCGAAATACAAAAATAAGTAATTGAAAGCGTCTGAGCAGACACTAGAAATACATTCCGTTCTCCGCGGACATAGATATAGATTTTTTTTGGCAGAGGGAAGCAGAAGAGACAAGTTGGTTTAGGCAGCTCTTCAATGTAGACTTTAGTTACTGGGAACGGCTAATAAATGTGCTGGCAGGAAACTCGGCTTCAAATGGGGAAAAGTCAACCAGTTTTTAGTCCGGGTTGTGGTAACCATTTCAGGTGTCTACACATAGTTTAAATAATCTTCATTCCTCAAATAGGGCACCGGTTCCAGAAGCCGACGTGACACAGGGGCCTTGTACAGAAACTATTCACACCTCAACAAGCAGGAATGCAACTTTTTTTTGTCCGGCTCTGAAGTGCAGCCAACGACCAAACGTACATCTAAAAATGACAACATTATTACCTTGGAATGATTCTGCAAAAACACCTTGTTCCGTATATACCCTGTTTTATAATCTTTTACATTTTACCTTTAGTGCAAAGCAAATTTGACCCAAAATTGGGTGTTCCAACGCTCTTCTAAGAAGAGTTTCTACAATATTTTTGAGGTGGCTGAGGGAATTTTTGCCCCTTCATCCAGAAGAGCATTTTTTGAGGTGACAATGATGTTGGGTGGATGTCGGACTCACAGTTTTCTTTCTTGTTGTTGGATGGAGCTAAGGTCCGGGCTCTGTGCGGCTGTCATGTTCTTCCACCAACCATGTCTGAATTGCGCTTGATCACTGGGCACAGTTATTGGGAACAGAAAAGGACCTTCTCAAAGTATTCCGACAAATCTGGAACGTCTTGTGCTAATGAAATAAGATTTCAACTTCACTAGAACTAAGTAACCAAGACCAACCCCTGAAAAACAAGCCCATAGTATTATCCCCCCATGACCTAAGGGTACAGTGGGCACAATGCAGTCCGACGGGGAACGCTCTACTGGAATCACCAAACCCAGACTCCTCCATCGGATAGAGAAGTGTAATTCGCTCAGTGTAATGCCCCTGCCAGAGATGGTACTGAGGTGAGCCAAAGTGGACCAACTGGACCATAGGGAAACCCCAGGCTTACCATTTAGTGAGGTAAAGAAACCAGAACTGTGATAGCTGCCCCCAGGGCAGGGGTGGACACAGGAGCAGACAGGCTGAGTATCAAGTGTAGACAGGGACCACCAGGGCAGCTGAGGCAGACAGCACAGGCAGGATGGACTGGCAGAGTCACTAGTAAAGCTGGGACCACCGAAGTGGCTGAGGCAGATGGCACAGCCAGGATGGACACTGGCACTAGTACAAACAGGGCAAAACGGACAGGTAGCAGGTATCAACAGGACAGGATGGGCTGGTAGCAGGTGAAGGCAGGACAGGACTGGCAAAGTCACTAGCAAGGCTAGGACCGCCGGTGTGGCTGAGGGAGATGGCACGGCAGGATGGACACAGTCACTAGTACAAACAAGGCAGGATGAACAGGTAGCAGGTATCCACAGGACAAAACGGGCTGATAGCAGGTACAGGCAGGACAGGACAGGCTGGGACCAGGTACAGGCTGGACAGGACTGGAACCAGGTTCCAACAGGCAGGATGGACTGGGACCAGGAACAGGCAGGACAGGACTGGAACCAGGGGTCAACAGGCAGGACAGTACTGGGACCTGGAACAGGCAGGACATTACTGGAACCAGGTGCCAACAGGGCAGACCGGACTGGGACCTGGTACAGGCAGGACAGGACAAACAAGACAGGACTGACAGGTGACCTGACAACTAGCTAGACAGAACATATCTAACTGAAGACGATGAACAGGCACCTCCCCTAGTGGGTGCGTGCCTTAAGCATCCAGTGCCTCTCAGCAATAAGGCACTTCCTAGGAGTAGCGCGCTGGCCCTTTAAGAGGAAGACTGCAGTGCACGCATGTCCTAGGAGCACTCCTGGAGGACCTGTGACAAACACACACACACAAGCCCTGGGAGGGGGCGGCAGAGAGAAGCCACATGAGGAGCTGTGGGGACGCTGGGCAGCGTGGAGAGAGCTGGCCGCGGCAGTCAGTGAGAAGTTGAGAACATGTCCCTGCATGGAGGGAGAGCGAGGAGTGCAGGGATGCAGCTCTACATTCACTATGTTCCTTTAGCACGTTTAAAGACTATTTTTGGGGGTTCTGTATATCAGTATTATGTGGGTATTGTTTGGATGCTGCATTTTATTTGGAGGCATTATTTTGACTATAATGAGCTATGGCGGCATTATGTAGGGAAAAAAATAAAAAAAAAAATCTGTGAAGATTATGAAAAAAGTTTTAAATGGTAAAAAAAAAAGGCAACAAATTCTGAGATTATTTTTGTTAAAAGATTACCAAAATTTTTTAAAATAACTGTTTATATTTACACATTGTTGCATAGAATAATAAAAAAAAATATTGCATTTTTTCCCACATTGATAAATAGGCAAACGCTGCTTTGTCATTTTGCTTGTTCTTGGGGCAGGGTCAGTAGTTCATCTCATTACAGAGCGCGATTACAATAAGTGATAAATCTCCACTATAGAATTGGATGCAAATAACACCGGATCCACCATTGATTATTGATGGTAACTTCAGCTCCACCTCCCTCCTCACCCTCCCTGTAAAATAACCTCTGCACATTGCAGATCATGCTCACTGCCTCCTACCCACCAAGACAGAAAAAAAATAACATAATACAATTATTTTAAACTGCAAAGCTTTCCTCTAGGTAGAACATGTGAGAGGAGGAGGCGACGAGGGTGGAGTGACGGAGGAGGGCACGACAGGCAAAAGTGTTTTGTCACTTCATCCATCTACCTAGAGCTCTGCCGTTCTTCTGAATGGTGTGATGTACAGGCAAGTGGGCGCGCGGCAATTACTAAATACAACCGAGAATCATTTTTATGCCTTGTCAATTTCATATTCATCTCATACAAAGAGAAGAAAGTTTACGCTTAACTTACTTCTTTATAAAGGGCATCAATCATCTCCCGCAATCATCACTCACGTATGGGTATATTTAGTACATTTATTTTGCTCGTAATTAGAATTGTTAATTTATGGAATTAAACATTAAAATAAAAATTGTGTTTTCTAGCAGAAAGTCATTTAGGCAGAATTACCAGGTATCTCAGCGCCAACACGTAAGATTAAGAATAATGAGGTCCAAACGGAAAAAGCAGGGTGGAGATTGCCGCAGCAAGTCTAATATGCGCGGCCGTAACCGAATGCAATGGGGTCTGGTACAGTAGTGCTCAAAAGTTTACATACCCCGGCAGATATTTTGCTTTTTTGCCCTTTTTCCAGAGACTATGAATGATAACACAATCTTTTTTCCACTCCTGGTTAGTGGTTGGGTGAAGCCATTTATTGTCAAACTACTGTGTTTTCTCTTTTTTAAATCATAATGGCAACCAAAAACATCCAAATGACCCTGATGAGAAGTTCACATACCCCAGTTGTTAACACCGTGTATTGCCCCCTCTAACATCAATGACAGCTTTTAAGTCTTTTGTGGTAGTTGTGAATGAGGCTCTTTATTTTCTCAGATGGTAAAGCTGCCCATTCTTCTTGGCAAAAAGCCTCCAGTTCCTGTAAATTCCTGGGCTTTCTTGCATGAACTGGGCGCTTGTGTTCTCCCCAGAGTGGCTCAATGATATTGAGGTCAGGAGACTGAGATGGCCACTGCAGAACCTTCACTTTGTTCTGCTGTAGCCAAAGACAGGTCGACTTGGCCTTGTGTTTTGAATTATTGTCTTGTTGGAATGTCCAGGTACGTCCCACGCGCAGCTTCTGGGCTGATGAGTGCAAATTTGCTGATAACGTGTTCCATTCTTCTTTCCTTCAACTCTGACCAAGTTTCCTGTGCCTTTGTAGCTCACATCCCCACATAATCAGCGATCCACCTCCGTGCTTTACAGTAGGAATGGTTTTCCCTTCATCATAGGCCTTGTTGACACCTCTCCAAATGTAACGTTTATGGTTGTGGCCAAAAAGTTAGCTTTTGATCTCATCACTCCAAATTACCTTGTTCCAGAAGTTTGGAGGCTTGTCTCTGTGCTGTTTGGCGTATTGTAGGTGAGATAATTTGTGCATTTGTTCAGTTAGGGCTTTCTTCTGGCGACTCGCCCATGCAGCCCATTTTACTTCAAGTGCCTCCTTATTGTGTATCTTGAAACGGCCACATCGCTAGTTTTCAGTGAGTCCTGTATTTCAGCTGAAGTTACTTGTGGGTTTTTCATTGCATCCCGAACAATTTTCCTGGCAGTTGTGGATGAAATTTTTGTTGGTCTACCTGATCATGGTTTGATTTTTTACAGAGCCCCTGATTTTCCTTTTACTAATCACAGTTTTAAACACTGCTGACTGGCATTATCAATTCCTTGGATATCTGTTTGTATCCCTTTCCTGTTTCATACAGTTCAACTATCTTTTCCTGTAAATCCGTTGACAATTCTTTGCTTTCCTCATGACTCACAATCCAGAAATGTAAGTGACTGGATAAAATATGCAAGAGTCTTTCTAGATCCCAGAAACTCACTCATCTTTTATGCACACACACTGATTACAAGCAAACAGGTCACAGGTGAGGATGTCACCTTTAATAAGGCCATTTCACACATCGGACATTTTGCTGGATTGCCGGATCCGACGCACTCCAGTACAGTGTGATACAGAACAATGGCAGAGCAGCAGCTTTCGGGTCACATGCTCCAGTCATATGACCACATGTAACCGGAGATTGTCGTACTGTATCACACTGTACTGGAGTGCGTCGGATCCGGCAATCCGCGAAAAGTCGGATGTGTGAAACGGCCCTTAGCCATTCAAACCCATTTGTGTCAACTTCCTGGATGTTATCAGGCCAAAATCACCAGAGTATGTGATCAGGGTCATTTGGATGTTTGTGATTGTCATAATTTAAAAAGAGAAAAACACAGTAGTTTGACAATAAATGGCTTCACCCAACCACTAACCATGAGTGGAAAAAGTTGGTCTTTTTTATCATTCATATTCTGTGAAAAAAAAGGCCAAGAAACAAAAAAAAATCTGCCAGGGTATGTACATTTTTGAGCAGAACTGTATGTTTTACCAAAATTTAAAATAAAAAAAAATTAAAAAAAAAATGTCCTTGGTGGGAAGGTGTTAAACCCAGAAATAGATCTGACCTTTTTTTCTTTTCGGAATTCAGATTTATTCGAAAACCTGTGATTACGATGCCGGGGTGTGGATATTTTATTACTGGGGAAGACTTTTTGATGTATTCATCTTTTCAGCTATAATATTTACTCTTCCAGAATATAAATAGTCATTTTCCTAACTTGTAGCATGATCAGTCACTTTAAAATAAAAAAAAAAAAAAAAGGAGCCGATTTTTGATCAACGGGGTCCTTTAGGCGTTTGCTTTTTAAGCAGAAAATGAAGCTCACCGCAATGCATTAATTATATTGGATATACCTTGGGAAACAGAATTAAACTGATGAAAGAAAGCAATTTCACACGACGTCTTACTATGTAGTGATGGATAAAGGTTTATATGTAGGAAACGGAAAAGCAAGGTGTAGAATCTATAGGTGACCGGTGTGTGTAGTATTATAATCGGCACTTTGGGGAATATTAAGAGGGTCCAGGTGTAGACACATGACCAAAAAATATCGGATGATGATTCAATAAGAAAAAGTATCATAAAAACAAGAATAAAAAAAAAAAAATATACAAGTTATAAAAACAGAAAAGAAAACAAAATTCCGGTCCATACGCCTTACAGAATAAAAGGGTTTGAGTAATATACTGGCTATATAGGGGACCTCCGCTATCTTCCCTTGCATGATCTTCCTCAATTACAACGGACCACCCTGGAAATGCCAGGACGGGCTGCATGTTCTAACATCATTTAGTGTTTGATATTTATAAGTATTTTAAATAAAGCACAATAAAGATCATATTTTAATACTCGCACTCTCATCATTTTCTATCTTTACCGGATCCCTTCTTCGCACTTTTTTCTCTACAGGAAGCGGAGCAGGTCTTTCTGGGTCTGTTGCTCTTCTCCCCTTGGTCAAAGTGCAAACAAAGCAGAGAAAGCCTTTCTGTTCAGAGAAGGCAAATCTATGGCATGTACAATGCATGCTGGTAGATGAAAGGAATGCTATTCCTGCACTTAGTGTTGGAAGAGAAATCCGGTTCCTGCACATATAGTGCTGGAAGCAAAATGACGTTCCTGCACATATAGTGCTGAAAGAGAAAGGACGTTCTTGCACATGGTTCTGGAAGAGGAATGAAGTTCCTACACATATAGTGCTGGAAGAGAGATGACACTCCTGCATATATAGTGCTGGAAGAGAGATGACGCTCCTGCATATATAGTGCTATAGTGATGGAAGCAAAATGACGTTCCTGCACATATAGTGCTAGAAGACAAATAACGTTCCTGCAGATAGTGCTAGAAGCGAAATTACGTTCCTGCACATATAGTGCTGGAAGAGAAAGGACGTTCGTGCACATATAGTGCTATAGTGCTGGAAGACAAATGATATTCCTGCACATATAGTACTGGAAGCGAAATGATGTTCCTACACATATAGTGCTGGAAGAGAAAGGACGTTCGTGCACATATAATGCTATAGTGCTGGAAGACAAATTATGTTCCTGCACATATAGTACTGGAAGCGAAATGATGTTCCTGCACATATAGTACTGGAAGCGAAATGATGTTCCTGCACATATAGTGCTGGAAGACAAATAATGTTCCTGCATATAGTGCTAGAAGCGAAATTACGTTCCTGCACATATAGTGCTGGAAGAGAAAGGACGTTCTTGCACATAGTCCTGGAAGAGGAATGAAGTTCCTACACATATAGTGCTGGAAGAGAGATGACGCTCCTGCATATATAGTGCTATAGTGATGGAAGCAAAATGATGTTCCTGCACATATAGTGCTGGAAGACAAATTACATTCCTGCACATATAGTGCTGGAAAAGAAATGACGCTCCTGCATGTATAGTGCAAGAAAAGAGACGACGTTCCTGTACATATAGTGCTGGAAGAGGAATGAAGTTCCTACACATATAGTGCTGGAAGAGAAATGACGTTCCTACATATATGGCGCTGGAAGAGAGATGACGCTCCTGCACATATAGTGCTGGAAGAGAGATGATGTTCCTGAACATATAATGCAGGCAGAATGCTGATGAAAGGAACTACCCCCTCAAAAATAGTTGATGGCAAGCTACAGAGCATAGAATTCGGGCAGGTCCTTTAAATATTAGGCTGTTAATGTGCACCAAAAGCAGTTTTACCTTGTGCGGGGTATGAGGGTAGCAAGACTCTGCTTTTCAACAGGTTGTGTACTAACAGTTACAGATGTGAGCAACTAGGAAAAAGCAGCATGGGCAGTTTCACTTTCAGTACGCAAAAAAGTTTTGGACGACACATTTTTATAACATCAGTTTATTCTTAAGTTAAAAACAATACAAGGAACATTTTCAAAAACTTTTTTTAAATGATAATTTAATAAAAAAAAACAATAAATCTGTATAACAACAGTAAATGTTACACCCTTTATAAAAATAAAACAAAAATATATAAAACATTTGCAAATTTGAGAAATGTTTACATATCTTATACCATACACTAAAATGCTCAAAAGTATCCAACAGGGAAATAGAAACAAAACATTACAAATCTACATGAAGACCCCGAGTGTGCAGAGAAGACGTAATAACAGCATTAAGCCCCCGCCTCCTCTATACTAAGAGGGTCTCGTATAAGGATAAAGAGGTTTTCACAAATTGTAGCCTCAATGTGTTTAGTTTTTTGTTTTGCCACGGTCAAGGTAAAACCTCAATTTGTGTTGCGATTTTTGAAAATCACACCAAAAAAGGTACATTACTACCATGGAAAAAAAAAAAAAACACGATATCAATGCAGCCTAATAGGCTATGTGCGCACGTGTGCGTAATTCATGCAGTTACGCTGCGCTTTGTAGCGCAGCGTAACTGCATGCGTCCTGCGTCCCCTGCACAGTCTATGGAGATTGTGAAGGGGCCGTGCGCACATGGCGTCTTAGAGCGCAGCGCTTCAGCTGCTGCCCGAAGCGCTGCATTCTAAGAAGTGACGCACGTGTGCTCTTCAGATCGCTGCAGAAATTTCTGCAGGGCTAGTACGCAACGTGCGCACATAGCCTAAAAAAGCTGGGTAGAAGATCAAATGTCCAAGTTTTAAGATACTGTGAAATTTAGAAAGTTAGTTGCTCCCAAGTTACTCAGGGAGGGACTTACAGGGGTATATTTCCCCTCCACTCCCCCTTACAGGGGTATATTTCCCCTCCACTCCCCCTTACAGGGGTATATTTCCCCTCCATTTCCCTTTGCAGGGGTATATTTCCCCTTCCACTCCCCCTTGCAGGGGTATATTTCCCCATCCACTCCTCCTTGCAGGGGTATATTTCCCCTCCACTCCCCCTTGCAGAGGTATATTTCCCCATCCACTCCTCCTTGCAGGGGTATATTTCCCCTCCACTCCCCCTTGCAGAGGTATATTTCCCCTTCCACTCCCCCTTGCAGGGGTATATTTCCCCATCCACTCGCCCTTGCAGGGGTATATTTCCCCATCCACTCCCCCTTGCAGGGGTATATTTCCCCTCTACTCCCCCTTACAGGGGTATATTTCCCCTCCACTCCCCCTTACAGGGGTATATTTCCCCTCCATTTCCCTTTGCAGGGGTATATTTCCCCTTCCACTCCCCCTTACAGGGGTATATTTCCCCTCCACTCCCCCTTACAGGGGTATATTTCCCCTCCATTTCCCTTTGCAGGGGTATATTTCCCCTTCCACTCCCCCTTGCAGGGGTATATTTCCCCATCCACTCCTCCTTGCAGGGGTATATTTCCCCTCCACTCCCCCTTGCAGAGGTATATTTCCCCATCCACTCCTCCTTGCAGGGGTATATTTCCCCATCCACTCCCCTTGCAGGGGTATATTTCCCCATCCACTCGCCCTTGCAGGGGTATATTTCCCCATCCACTCCCCCTTGCAGGGGTATATTTCCCCTCTACTCCCCCTTGCAGGGGTATATTTCCCCTCTACTTTCCCCCAGACCATTTCATTTTCTAGGAGAAAAGTAGAAATACTAAGTCTTATTGTTAGAATCCAATAATGTATTCCAACCTCTCTTCAGGATATGGGCTATTTTATGGTGGTCTCCGCTCCTCATTATGCATGGGCACTAACAATGCAATTGTGGCACTCAACTCAGGAGTGAGATCACCCCACCCCACTGACTAAGGGAATGTAACGCCCCGTTGTCAATTTATTTATACATTTCCAGGAGCTATAACAGAAGATATACCATAAATTACTAAGGAAAGATGTGGCTACAAAGTACTAGAGAAAATGGAAAAAAACCCCCACAAATATTGGAAAATATAGACTTTTTGTGCATTTTGTGAATGGTTTTATTTGCATTTTTCCAGTTCCAGTTGCCTTGGGATCACAATAGTGGTACCATATTATAGGATCACCTTATTAGATAGGAGTCTGATAATTAAGAGCGGTCAATCCTGACAAACTCCATCCAAGTGACGGCTGATCTAGCACGTGGCGGGAGAAATTAACACTAAATAAAACTGCAAAAATATAAAAAAAAAACCTAAAAAGAAAAACATTATCCAGGAGCACATTAAAGGTCTTTTATGTTTTATAGACATAGGGAGAGTATTGGAGGGGCTATTGACGCTCACGCCCCTGCTTAAATAGTTCAATGAGATACATCAATTGTCACCAGGTTAAAAATGGTATAAGGTTAAGGCAAAAAAACTTCTAAAATACAATACTTTATTAATAAGTCTTCCCTTTTAAGACTTATTAATAAAGTATTGTATTTTAAAAGTTTTTTTGCCTTAACCTTATACACTTGTACTTCTAAGTTATTTTTCTGAGTATTTACAGGTTAAAAATGGCCGGCTTTTGCTCTTATTTTCTCTTCTTTTTTTTTTTTTAACTTACCATAAATTTTCAGATATACTGGCTTTTTTGTTACATGCTAACACACAATTTTATGGTCTCTGGACTCCCTCACAGGATTCCTAAGGGAGGGGGGGTTTGAGGTCGCTCACAGGATTTTCGGGGTGTGGCTCACAGGATTGCCTGGGGCAGTTGCTCACAGGATTCCTGGGGGGGACGTTGCTCACAGGACTCCCTGGGGCCACCGCTCACAGGACTCCATGAGGCCGTTGCACACAGGACTCCCGAGGGGGCGTTGCTCACAGGATTCCCGAGGGTGAAAGAAGGGACGTCGCACACAGGATTCCCGAGGGGGAAGGAGGGCCGTCGCACGCAGGATTCCCGGGGGCCGCCGCACGCAGTACTCCCTGGGACAGCCGCACGCAAGACTCCATGGGGTCGCCGCACGCAGGACTCCATGGGGCCGCCGCACGCAGGACTCCATGGGGCCGCCGCACGCAGGACTCCATGGGGCCGCCGCACGCAGGACTCCATGGGGCCGCCGCACGCAGGACTCCATGGGGCCGCCGCACGCAAGACTCCATGGGGCCGCCGCACGCAGGGCTCCATGGGGCCGCCGCACGCAGGGCTCCATGGGGCCGCCGCACGCAGGGCTCCATGGGGCCGCCGCACGCAGGACTCCCTGGGACCGTCGCACGCAGGTCTCCCTGAGACCGTCGCACGCAGGTCTCCCTGAGACCGTCGCACGCAGGTCTCCCTGAGACCGTCGCACGCAGGTCTCCCTGAGACCGTCGAACGCAGGTCTCCCTGAGACCGTCGCACACAGGTCTCCCTGAGACCGTCGCACACAGGACTCCCTGGGAACGTCGCACACAGGACTCCCTGGGAACGTCGCACACAGGACTCCCTGGGAACGTCGCACACAGGACTCCCTGGGAACGTCGCACACAGGACTCCCTGGGAACGTCGCACACAGGACTCCCTGGGAACGTCGCACACAGGACTCCCTGGGAACGTCGCACACAGGACTCCCTGGGAACGTCGCACACAGGACTCCCTGGGACCGCCGAACACAGGACTCCCTGGGACCGCCGCACACAGGACTCCCTAGGTGCGTGTCTTTAGGCTACTCTATATAATTGTGAGCTACGCCCTCTTGGTAAACACAAAAATCAGCAATAACAAAAGGCTCACATCTTTTGAACCGTATGACGGATTTAAAAATAAATAAAATGGATTACTCAGGAAATCACAGGGAATAAAATAAGTAAAAAACTGGTGACAGGTACTCTTTAAAGGGGTACTCCAACCAAAACATGTCACGGCTTGGAACGTAGGAAGTCTGACGGGAGAGGCTCCAGTGATCACAAGAACAAAAGTTGATGCCCCTTAGGCCCATTATAAGACAGCCCCTTGAAGAGAGTTGCACTTTATATACTTGGACGTTCGTGGCACTAATGTTTGAGGGTCTATGGAGTTTAAACCAACTTTGCTGTATAGTAAAACTCCTTTAATCCAGTATGAAAGGGCTGAGTTATCAAACGGCCAGTGAAATATACATAAAATCGGGAAATAAAGCCTCATTCTCCTCTCTGTTCAGTCTCACCTTTGGGTGTTTTACTGGATTCTGCATTTTATTGCCGTTTTGTGCCAGTTTTAGAGACTTTCTGAACGATCAGATCCCGCATTAGAGACATCTCAGTGCAATTGTTCTATTTTTTCCTTTTCCAGATTTATTATATCATTATATTATATATTATAAAGCCCTTTTCAATGCTGTATTATTTTCAGGAAACAATAGGAAGTGGAAGAGAAAATTGCTAGCCCGGGGGAAGATGAGTGTTCGCGTAGCCATCTGTTGAAGTCTCATTTTAAAAAGGAAATTTGCCCTAAAAATCAGCACTAAATATCCTTCACTTTTAGCTGCTGAAATGTCACCTGTGCGGATGCACAATTTCGACTAGTGAGCTATAAACTGGCTGCGACAATGGGCTATTATCCAGATGTGATGTTTTAAAATGTAAAATTAAGCAATGGTCTAAATTAATAGTCTTTTGTGCACTCTTATAGTCACCATACCACTGCAGCCAATCACAGGCTGCAGCGGTCCTGATGACTTATGGATGGAGTAGGCATCTCTTCCGGAAGAGCCTGCATTGGACCCATGTTGGGTGCCGAAAGGGGAGTATGAAAGTCCTCATCGGACCACCCCTTTTAAGTTTTGAGGGTTTTTTTTGCCCCAATGTGCTCCCAGAATAAAACTTGTTAAAAACGGCTCCATATAAAAATGTTAATCGCACATATTCGAGAGCGCAGGAGGCGAGTGCAGTATTTTGCTTCGGGTCAGGCACGTGCCACATACGGCGGCTGTTTACTGTGCTAAATGAGGAATAATTCTCACTTCACTGATTCCTCCTCATTATAATTACTCCCTGTAGAAAGTCAGTCATTTATCACTTGAATGTTACGCTGGATCCCCCCCAATAACCAACACATTTTATGACATTAGGAAAATGTGCAGAACTTACTACTCCACTGCAGATCAAAAAACACAAAGATTACCTGACAAATTGCATTAACATCAAAGATTGACACAAACAAAAAAAATAACATAAAACGGATCTTTGGTCAGATTCATAAAAGAAACTTCAACAAGCAGCAAAAGTGTAAAGTCCGATACATTGCAGATTCCAGTGCTAAGGCTTTATGCACACGGGTTTGAGAATTCGGTCCCCCTGTTTGTCCTTAACTCACCAAAAATTCTTAATAAGGTTACACTTTGATATTTGAAAATTAAAGGGGTTGTTCTCCTAATAAATAATCCTATACTTACCCTTTAAGCCCCCCTGCTCCGTGTGCTTAGGTGCTCATAACTAGTGATGAGTGAGCACTACCATGCTCGGGTGCTCAGTACTCGTAACTAGTGATGAGTGAGCACTACCATGCTCGGGTGCTCAGTACTCGTAACTAGTGATGAGCGAGCACTACCATGCTCGGGTGCTCAGTACTGGTAACTAGTGATGAGTGGGCACTACCATGCTCGGGTGCTCAGTACTCGTAACTAGTGATGAGTGAGCACTACCATGCTCGGGTGCTCAGTACTCGTAACTAGTGATGAGCGGGCACTACCATGCTCGGGTGCTCAGTACTGGTAACTAGTGATGAGTGGGCACTACCATGCTCGGGTGCTCAGTACTCGTAACTAGTGATGAGTGAGCACTACCATGCTCAGGTGTTCAGTACTCGTAACTAGTGATGAGTGGGCACTACCATGCTCGGGTGTTCAGTACTCGTAACTAGTGATGAGCGGGCACTACCATGCTCGGGTGCTCAGTACTCGTAACTAGTGATGAGTGAGCACTACCATGCTCAGGTGTTCAGTACTCGTAACTAGTGATGAGCGGGCACTACCATGCTCGGGTGATCAGTACTGGTAACTAGTGATGAGTGGGCACTACCATGCTCAGGTGTTCAGTACTCGTAACTAGTGATGAGCGGGCACTACCATGCTCGGGTGATCAGTACTGGTAACTAGTGATGAGTGGGCACTACCATGCTCGGGTGCTCAGTACTCTTAACTAGTGATGAGTGAGCACTACCATGCTCAGGTGTTCAGTACTCGTAACTAGTGATGAGTGGGCACTACCATGCTCGGGTGTTCGGTACTCGTAACTAGTGATGAGCGGGCACTACCATGCTCGGGTGCTCAGTACTCGTAACTAGTGATGAGCGGGCACTACCATGCTCGGGTGCTTTGTACTGGTAACTAGTGATGAGCGGGCACTACCATGCTCGGGTGCTCAGTACTCGTAACTAGTGATGAACGGGCACTACCATGCTCAGTACTGGTAACTAGTGATGAGTGGGCACTACCATGCGCAGGTGCTCAGTATTGGTAACTAGTGATGAGCGGGCACTACCATGCTCGGGTGCTCAGTACTCGTAACTAGTGATGAACGGGCACTACCATGCTCAGTACTGGTAACTAGTGATGAGCGGGCACTACCATGCTCGGGTGCTCAGTACTCATAACTAGTGATGAACAGGCACTAACATGCTCAGGTGCTCAGTACTCGTAACTAGTGATGAGCGGCCACTACCATGCTCGGGTGCTCAGTACTCGTAACTAGTGATGAACGGGCACTACCATGCTCAGTACTGGTAACTAGTGATGAGCGGGCACTACCATGCGCAGGTGCTCAGTATTGGTAACTAGTGATGAGCGGGCACTGCCATGCTCGGGTGCTCAGTACTCGTAACTAGTGATGAACAGGCACTAACATGCTCAGGTGCTCAGTACTCGTAACTAGTGATGAGCGGCCACTACCATGCTCGGGTGCTCAGTACTCATAACTAGTGATGAGCAAGTACTACCATGCTCAGGTGCTCTGTATTCGTAACAAGCAGTTGAACGCTTGGATGGTCACGACTCAAGTACCCAAGTATAATGCAAGACAATGGGGAACGCAAACAAAAATGCTCGAGTTCCCCTTGACTTCCATTATATTTGGGTATTTGAGTAAACTCCATCAGAGCATCCAAAGCATAACAAAATTCGAGCATGGTAGTGCCCGCTCATCACTAGTTACGAGTACTAAGCACCTGAGCATGGTAGTGCTCACTCATCACTAGTTACGAGTACTGAGCACCTGAGCATGGTAGTGCCCACTCATCACTAGTTACGAGTACTGAGCACCTGAGCATGGTAGTGCTCGCTCATCACTAGTTACGAGTACTAAGCACCTGAGCATGGTAGTGCTCACTCATCACTAGTTACGAGTACTGAGCACCTGAGCATGGTAGTGCCCACTCATCACTAGTTACGAGTACTGAGCACCCGAGCATGGTAGTGCTCACTCATCACTAGTTATGAGCACTGAGCACCCGAGCATGGTAGTGCCCGCTCATTACTAGTACGGACTTACGACTGCTTAAAACCATTACTGGCCACAGCAGCACAGCACCACTGCAAACTGGGAACAATGGGAAACCATGGGACAAGAAAGGACTTATTTATAATCTTAGCTTATTTGCACCTTCTCCTGGATTTCTTATTTTAAAGGGTTTGTCCACTTTCACAATCATATGTTTCTAACTCCCAACCATTACGATGAAAAATACGGAGATTTTGCATTGATTACTCAATACCATTTAGTGTTTACAGAACCTATGCACTTGTATGCAACTTCATGGCAAGAGAGAAACACTGTGCTCCCTGGAATTAGTCCTCTATTTTTTGCTTACCGTAAGTACAAAAGTGTATTAATGAAAAGAAAAAAAAAAAAAAACAACAAACTAATAGCGGAGCAAGGGAAAAAAAAGAATGACTAAAGGATCAGACTATGTAGTGTATTTTGTAGTCTGTGACCGTGGAAATGTATAGATATGCAAAGGACCTGCAGACACAAAAAGACCCCAAAAATTAATGAATGCTAAATTCTTTGAGACATTAAAAAAAAAAAAAGTTTATGGTGGTAAATATAGACTTTAAAACAGGACAACCCCTTTAATTACCAAAAATAAAAGTCGACTCCAACTCCGGGGAAAAAAATAAATAAATAAATAAATAAAAGGGAAACCAACCAAAAAGGACTTTTTTGGAAATGTTTCCTATTTTAGTTGGGTTCCAACAACCGTATATCCCGGTTGGTATACAGGCCATGGTGCCTGGACTGATCTCCTGAATCGCGGGTCTCCTGACCTGACAGTCTTATAGCCACGTATGGAGTCAGGAGACGCGCGTTTCGTATACAGCGAGGCGCGCGTTTCGTATACAGCGAGGCGCGCGTTTCGTATACAGCGAGTTACATTCGTGAGAACCTGGCCTTTCTCTAAGGTTTCATTCAAGGTAGTTAGGGGCAGGCCGGGGAGCAAGACACCCAAACACAAATGTGCATGCAGCGAATGAGAATATTTTCATGCTACAGTATATATATATTTTTTCTTTTTAAACTGATGCAAAAAAAACAAAATATGTGAACATAAGAATTCTAAAACAAAAATGTTTTATTCCTGAGAAGAGTTTTCGGATTTTGAAAAGATCGACCATCTGTCCCTATGACAACACTTCCAGCTCATGTCCATTCAGTGTCATCATAAGTACCCCGACCTCAAGCGATCATCCTAGACAAAAATAAATTTATTTTTCTTAACATACATTTAGGAAATAAGAACTAGAAATTCCGGTATGCGGTCCAGTGTGCCTTTGACAACAATGAACTGCATAGGGGCAGGAAGTGTTGTCGTTGGGACAAATTGAAGTTTTAAGACTCCAATTCATCAGATAGAAATAAGCTTTATCACATTAGAAATTGAAACATTCAAATAATGGGATCAGAACGCTTTTGTTTTCCCAAAAATCGTAATATTTTTCTTCTTTCTTATCCGACCCCCATCCAGGATGATCTCGGTAGGTTCATCTTTCCCCTTCAGGCTCGACTATTAAGTGCGTGACACAATTTCAAGTGTCTGTTCTGTAAGACAAACTCTTTATAAATCCCTCTGCTCGGCTGGCGGAGAATAAAAACAGGTCACCGGTGTGTATCGTCCCCAGCCAACGTCCTGGCCTCTTCCCCATGGTACAGAGACTTGTCGCGCCCCCTGCTGCGCTCACACACCTTCACCTTCCTTCCCAGGCATCTTCCCGCTGTTTTGCTTCTAGATTCTTTCGCACTGTAAGAACAAAGAAATAAAATAACTTCTGTCAGATATATACACAACATGGCTCCTTTCTTTCTACCTTTACTCACATTCTTCAAAAGGGTCCTAAACTTATGTGATATACTGAAAGGCATCGTTTTCGAATAAACTCCTTCCATTTAGGAGTCTTGTCTTGTTCTTTGTACGCAGCAAAGACTGTTGTCCTGGGTGTAATTTTTGCATCCGTCCAGGGTTAGGCTGCTTTCACACTACGTCTTTTTTAGGCTGCTTTCACACTACGTCTTTTTAACATGCGTCCTGAACGTTTTTTTGCTGCAAAAGCGGATCCTGCTTTTACAGCAAAAAATGCATGCAAACGCATGTGTTACTTTGCAGGATCCTGTCACTGGATGTTTAGGGGCGGGCATTGGAGTCATGTGATCGGGAGTGATGGGAACTAAACGTGCCAGACTGGGAGCCGGCATCTGACAGCTGCGAGGCTCGTAACCAAGGTAAACATCGGGTAACTTGCTTGGATACCCGATATTTACTTTGGTTACAAGCGTCTGCAGCTGCTAGGAGCCGGGCTCCCTGCACACGTAACCAACGTAAATATCGGGTAACTAAGAGAAGTGGTTACCCGATATTTACCTTGGTTACGAGTGTCCGCAGGTCTGAGGTGGGAGAGAGTGAGACAGGAGAGGGAGGGGGAGAGACAGAGAGAGAGGGGGAGAGAGACAGAGGGAGGAGAGAGAGGGGGAGAGAGACAGAGGGAGGAGAGAGAGGGGGAGAGAGACAGAGGGAGGAGAGAGAGGGGGAGAGAGACAGAGGGAGGAGAGAGAGGGGGAGAGAGACAGAGGGAGGAGAGAGAGGGGGAGAGAGACAGAGGGAGGAGAGAGAGGGGGAGAGAGACAGAGGGAGGAGAGAGATAGACTGATCACGGAGGCTGGGTTCTGGGCATGCTCAGTAGAGCAAGCAGGATCCTGTCTATCAGCACGCCAGCGTTCACATGCGTTTGCGTGCAGTATAGTCAGGATCCAGCAATTTGCAGAAGTTGGACGCAGCTCAAAAACGCTACAAGTAGCGTTTTTGAAAGATGTTAAAAAACTGCAAGTCGCTGGATCCTCACTATAACGCACGCAAACGCAGGTGAACGCATGTTAACGCGAGTCCTTTGCAAATGCATTGCAATGAAAACGCATTTGCACTGGATCCGTTTCTGCGTTAAAAAAACGTTCAGGACGCATGTTAAAAAGACGTAGTGTGAAAGCAGCCTAACATGCGTCCTGAACGTTTTTTTAACGCAGAAACGGATCCAGTGCAAATGCGTTTTCATTTCAATGCATTTGCAATGGACTTGCGTTAACATGCGTTCACCTGCGTTTGCGTGCGTTAGTGAGGATCCAGCGACTTGCAGTTTTTTAACATCTTTCAAAAACGCTACTTGTAGCGTTTTTGAGCTGCATCCAACTTCTGCAAATTGCTGGATCCTGACTATACTGCACGCAAACGCATGTGAACGCTGGCATGCTGATAGGCAGGATCCTGCTTGCTCTACTGAGCATGCCCAGAAACCAGCCTCCGTGATCAGTCTATCTCTCTCCTCCCTCTCTCTCTGTCTCTCCCCCTCCCTCTCTCCCACCTGAGAGCTGCGGACACTCGTAACCAAGGTAAATATCGGGTAACCACTTATCTTAGTTACCCGATGTTTACGTTGGTAATGTGTGCAGGGAGCCCGGCTCCTAGCAGCTGCAGACGCTCGTAACCAAAGTAAATATCGGGTATCCAAGCAAGTATACCCGATGTTTACCTTGGTTACGAGCCTCGCAGCTGTCAGATGCCAGCTCCCAGTCTGGCACGTTTAAGTTCCCCTCACTCCCGATCACATGACTCCAATGCCCGCCCCTAAACATCCAGTGACCGGATCCTGCAACGTAACACATGCGTTTGCATGCATTTTTTGCTGTAACAGCAGGATCCGCTTTTGCAGCAAAAAAACGTTCAGGACGCATGTTAAAAAGACGTAGTGTGAAAGCAGCCTTATATATAAACATCTCCTCTAGTCTAGATACAAGGGGTGCAGAGGTAGCAGGCATGTGTGATCTCCGGTGACTGAGCAGCCAAAGCCTCCGCTGCTACAAAAGACTAGGAAACACATTTTATTTGTTAGCAGGTGAAAATCCCGCTGTTCTCCTGATTCCGGCACTATTTTTCATTTGTTCTTGCGCTTCTCCATTACGGAGATATGGCCCGTTCTTTGTTTGTATATCTAGTTTTGTTATCAAGTGGGTGTGGTCCTCCATTCTACTGTGGAGGTTCTTTATGACCACACCCAGTTGGAGACTAAGACTAGACTTATATACAGGAAAAAGAGGGGTCGTATCAGAGGCACAGGAACAAAAGACTACATCTATATACAGGGAAGAAAAGGGGCCGTACAGAGGAACAGAGAGGCACAGGAACAAAAGACTACATCTATATACAAGGAAGAAAAAGTGGCTGTATCAGAGGAACAGAGAGGCACAGGAACAAAAGACTACATCTATATACAGGGAAGAAAAGGGGCTGTATCAGAGGAACAGAGAGGCACAGGAACAAAAGACTACATCTATATACAAGGAAGAAAAGGGGTTGTATCAGAGGAACAGAGAGGCGCAGGAACAAAAGACTACATCTATATACAAGGAAGAAAAGGGGCCGTACAGAGGAACAGAGAGGCACAGGAACAAAAGACTACATCTATATACAAGGAAGAAAAGGGGCCGTATTAGAGGAACAGAGGCACAGGAACAAAGAAGGGAATTTTGTTACTTACCGTAAATTCCTTTTCTTCTAGCTCCAATTGGGAGACCCAGACAATTGGGTGTATAGCTATTGCCTCCGGAGGCCACACAAAGTATTACACTTAAAAGTGTAAGGCCCCTCCCCTTCTGGCTATACACCCCCCGTGGGATCACGGGCTGATCAGTTTTAGTGCAAAAGCAAGAAGGAGGAAAGCCAATAACTGGTTTAAAAACCAAATCAATCCGAAGAAACATCGGAGAACTGAAACCATTCCACATGAACAACATGTGTACCCGAAAACCCAAAAAACCCTAATAAAAACAGGGCGGGTGCTGGGTCTCCCAATTGGAGCTAGAAGAAAAGGAATTTACGGTAAGTAACAAAATTCCCTTCTTCTTTGTCGCTCCTAATTGGGAGACCCAGACAATTGGGACGTCCAAAAGCAGTCCCTGGGTGGGTAAAAGACTACCTCGTGATAGGGCCGTCAAACAGCCCTTTCCTACAGGCGGGCAATCGCCGCTTGGAGGACTTGTCTACCTAGGCTGGCTTCTGCCGAAGCGTAGGTATGCACCTGATAATGCCTGGTAAAAATGTGTAAACTTGACCAGGTAGGTGCCTGGCACACCTGCTGAGCCGTATCCTGGTGCCGTAATGCCCAGGACGCACCCACGGCTCTGGTAGAATGGGCCTTCAGCCCTGAGGGAACCGGGAGCCCAGCAGAACGGTAGGTTTCAAGAATTGGTTCCTTGATCCACCGAGTCAGGGTGGATTTGGAAGCTTGCGACCTTTTACGCTGACCAGCGACAAAGACCAAGAGTGCATCCGAGCGGCGCAGGGGCGCCGTGCGGGAAATGTAGATCCTGAGTGCTCTCGCCAGATCCAATAGATGCATTCTTCAAATTGATGGACTGGATGAGGACACCAAGAAGGTAAGGTGATATCTTGATTGAGATGAAAGTGGGATACCACCTTAGGGAGAAATTCCAGAAGTGGACGCCGAACTACCTTGTCCTGGTGAAAGACCAGGAAGGGAGATTTTGCATGACAGCGCTGCTAGCTCGGACACTCTCCGAAGAGACGTGACCGATACTAGAAAGGCCACTTTCTGTGAAAGACGAGAAGGGAAACATCCCTCATAGGTCCGAAAGGCGGCTTCTGGAGAGCAACTAGAACCTTGTTCAGATCCCAGGGCTCCAACGGCCGCTTGTAAGGGGGAACGATATGACAAACCCTCTGCAGGAACGTGCGCACCTGAGGAAGCTGTGTTAGGCGTTTCTGAACCATACAGATAGCGCTGAGACTTGTCCTTTAAGGGAGCTGAGCGACAAACCTTTTTTCCAACCCAGATTGCAGGAAGGAAAGAAAATAGGCGCTGCAAATGGCTAGGGAGAAACTCCCTGAGCAGAGCACCACTGTGTTGGGGTTTGTGTTGTCTGGGCTGAGGTAAGGATGAATCCTTACTGTTTAAAGATTTCATCCAAACGCTCACCAAACAGTCGGTTACCAGAAAAAGGCAAATTGGTTAAGCACTTTTTTGGAAGCAGAATCTGCCTTCCATTCACTTAACGACCAAGCTCTACGTAAAAACGCGGAGTTAGCGGACGCCACTACCGTACGGCTTGTAGAGTCTAGTACAGCATTAATCGCGTAAGACGCAAATGCAGACATTTGAGAGGTTAAGGATGCCACCTGTGGAACAGATGTACGTGTGACCGTGTCAATCTGTGTAAGACAAGCTGAAATAGCTTGGAGTGCCCCTACGGCTGCGAAGGCTGGAGCCAACGGCGTGTCGTAGTCTCCTAGATGGATTCCGACCAGAGATCCATCCGTCTGTCAGTGGCATCTTTAAGAGCAGCTCCATCTTGCACTGCAACTATGGATCTAGCCGCAAGCCTGGAGATTGGAGGGTGCCCCTTGGGACACCGGGTCCTTTGGAGAAGCGCTTATCTGGATAAGCGTGGTGTTTCTGGACTGCCTCTCTAAAGTCAGAGTGGTCCAGAAAAGTTTACGCTTGGAATACCTGAAAAGGAATTTCTCCTTCTGTGAAGCTGACTCCTCCACTGGAGGAGCTGGGGGAGAAATATCCAACATTTTATTGATGGACGCTATAAGATCATTCACTATGGCGTCACTATCAGGTATATCGAGATTGAGAGCGGTCTCAGGATCAGAATTCTGAGCAGCTACTTCCGCCTCATCACACCGAGAGTCCTCCTGCTGGGATCCTCCAGTGTGATGAAGTCGATGGCCGCTCATAGTGAGCTCGCTTAGGCCGTCTGGGACTGTCGTCCGTGTCAGAGCCGTCACTCTGGGGTGCCCGTGGCACCCCCGGAGCTCGCAGTTGTTCCAACTGAGGGGAACCAGGGAGCGATGATTCAACAGTGCCCATGGTCTGAGAGACCTGTCTGGACTGCAAGGCTTCTAGTATCATAGCCATAGTCTCAGAAAATCTGTCAGTAAATACTGCAGACTCCGTCCCCGTCACCTGGACCATTATCAGAGACTCCGCTGAGTTGAATACAATGGGGGTCTATGTAACTTGCCGGCCGTATAGCCGTACATGCTGTACAGGCTGCATAGAAAACATGTGCTTCTGCACCCCTGTTTTACACCGACAATATGCTGTAATCTCCTCCGAACAATCAAGGAGGGTATATACAAAAGTGCGACCAAACAGTGCAAAGTATGGCGTATAAGCATATATATATATGTGCACTTCGGCACTAGTGGAGTCAGCACTACAGGTGCTGCATAACGCCTGCTCACAGCGGTTATGTGACTATCCGAATCCCTGCCAGGGTCTTCCCAAATTTGTCTGTTTTCTTGCTACAGAAAAAAACTGACATGAATGGCTGCCAGCGTCCTGTGTAGAGGAGGAGGCCGTGGGCGTGCCTGAGAAAGTGCGGGAATCCGGTTTCACAGTGCAGACAGTGAGAGGGGTGGAGTATGCAAAACATACCCCAGCTCTCAGCGCTGCCGTGCTGTGCAGCGTCACGCCCCTACCCTGACTGGCAGGCCTGTGGGCGGTAACGAAGTGAGACTAGGCCGCACAAGCCGGGGACTCCAGTGATAAGCGCGGCCGGCATATAAGCCCTGGTCGGCGCGGAAGTCCCCGGCGCACCACAAGTCCCAGCCGCGCCTGAATAAAAATGGCAGCGGCGGTTAGCGCGGTAGTCCCCCAATACTCTAACACACCCAGCTACGCTGTGGTGTGCGATGGCACTAATGCGGGCAGCGCCGCTGGCGCACTAACAGACCCAGCAGTGCTGCCGTGTGTCTGCGCGCGGTCCCCACGGGGACACCGAGTACCTCAACGTAGCAGGGCCATGTCCCTGAAGATACTCCGCTCCATGTCCAGCCGATTCACAGGAGCTGTGGATGGAGCACGGCCTCAGTGCCTGGAGACCGGTAAAATCCCACTTCACCCAGAGCCCCAAGGGGGATGGGGAAGGAAGCAGCATGTGGGCTCCAGCCTCCGTACCCGCAATGGGTACCTCAACCTTAACAAACACCGCCGACACAAAGTGGGGTGAGAAGGGAGCATGCTGGGGGCCCTAGTATGTGCCCTCTTTTCTTCCATCCGACATAGTCAGCAGCTGCTGCTGACTAAACAGTGGAGCTATGCGTGCATGTCTGACCTCCTTCGCACAAAGCTTGAAAACTGATCAGCCCGTGATCCCACGGGGGGTGTATAGCCAGAAGGGGAGGGGCCTTACACTTTTAAGTGTAATACTTTGTGTGGCCTCCGGAGGCAATAGCTATACACCCAATTGTCTGGGTCTCCCAATTAGGAGCGACAAAGAAAGACTACATCTATATACAAGGAAGAAAAGGGGCCATATCAGAGGAACAGAGAGGCACAGGAACAAAAGACTACATCTATATACAGGGAAGAAAAGGGGCCGTATCAGAGGAACAGAGAGGCACAGGAACAAAAGACTACATCTATATACAAGGAAGAAAAGGGGCTGTATCAGAGGAACAGAGAGGCACAGGAACAAAAGACTACATCTATATACAGGGAAGAAAAGGGGCCGTATCAGAGGAACAGAGAGGCGCAGGAACAAAAGACTACATCTATATACAAGGAAGAAAAGGGGCCGTACAGAGGAACAGAGAGGCGCAGGAACAAAAAAGACTACATCTATATACAGGGAAGAAAAGGGGCCATATCAGAGGAACAGAGAGGCGCAGGAACAAAAGACTACATCTATATACAAGGAAGAAAAGGGGCTGTATCAGAGGAACAGAGAGGCACAGGAACAAAAGACTACATCTATATACAGGGAGGAAAAGGGGCAGTATCAGAGGAACAGAGAGGCACAGGAACAAAAGACTACATCTATATACAAGGAAGAAAAGGGGCCGTATCAGAGGAACAGAGAGGCACAGGAACAAAAGACTACATCTATATACAGGGAAGAAAAGGGGCTGTATCAGAGGAACAGAGAGGCACAGGAACAAAAGACTACATCTATATACAAGGAAGAAAAGGGGTTGTATCAGAGGAACAGAGAGGCACAAGAACAAAAGACTACATCTATATACAGGGAAGAAAAGGGGCTGTATCAGAGGAACAGAGAGGCGCAGGAACAAAAGGCTACATCTATATACAAGGAACAAAAGGGGCCGTATCAGAGAAACAGAGAGGCGCAGGAACAAAAGACTACATCTATATACAAGGAAGAAAAGGGGCCATATCAGAGGAACAGAGAGGCACAGGAACAAAAGACTACATCTATATACAAGGAAGAAAAGGGGCCGTATCAGAGGAACAGAGAGGCACAGGAACAATAGAAAAACATCTGATTCAGGAGAACAGCGGCATTTACATCATATATGTCATATGATGCCGACACCAGTCAGTCAGTGATAGGAGGACAGAGCTTTTGCTTCATCCTCTATCACTGTGCGTCTCCTAAACCGCAGACCGCTATTGGACATCATGTCATTGCATTGCCTCTGCAGGCCCGCCATAGAAGAAGATACGGAGGCTGCAGTGCCGGGAATCGGGATTAGGTAAGTATAAGCGATTTGTTTGTTCTTTTTATGTGCATGGGATGTGTAGGGGTCTCATGCTGTAAAAATGGTAAAAACACCAGCAGGGGAGAGTACAAGTCCACAGGGTGTGAATACTTACACTCAAGAGTTTTGAGACCTCTGGACTATAATCGTGCTATAAAGATACAGCGGGAAGGAAATCCGCACCTTACTCATGCATCTGGTCTTTGGATATTAAGTGCTGCCATAGAATAGGGAAAGTTTTGCTATCAGACATTCTCCTTGAATACTTAATTTAGTGTCATATATGATTTCTCTTCCTGCGTGTGTGAAGAATAATCAGTTCTGCTAGTTCACGGTTACACTTCACTACACGTGATTAAATAATTGCTCTAAAGAACATCTTTTGTTGCTCGCAGGTCGATCCGTTCTAAATTATTCTAACTGCATTAAAACAAGCTTTGTATTTATTTTTATAGCAGAGGCCCTTACTAGTGCGACTGACAAATAACAGGGCTAACTCACTTGTTGGACAGCTTTGACATAGGACATTAGTTTTTACATCAGTTGTGGTTACATTTAATTAAATAAAGTCTGCAGTCTTCATTCTTGACATGCTAATATGCAGGTTACAATTTGCTCAGAGTATTAGACAATTTTCTTCTGGGAGTGTCTCTCTCAGTAATACAGTCTGGATGTGAGCTCTGTCTTCACTATGTATCAGCACAGCTTCTATCCTGCAGTGATTACTCCTTCTACATCTCATGTGTTTTCCCTCCCTATCTCTGGCCTTGGATGCTTTTCTCCTTTCTGAACTGTGATGTACAACCTCCTCTCCCCCCCTCTCTGCTACTATTTCTATTACTGACAGAAGGCAGGCGAAGAGCGGAAAGAGCCAAAAATCAGAGCTCTGATGGATTTGTGTCAGATTCTGCAAATCAACTGGGTGAAGGACTTATACACTCTGCAGCAGCAAAATGGTAGGTAATGAGGGCTACTTAGAAAGATGCTGAATTTCACATTTAGAAAGCTAATCAACAATAAAGTATTCAGTGCACAGATCCATTCTCCCTTGGGAGATACAGACGTGGGCCGGAGTGGTATGGAGCAGCAGGCACATTCACCATCATATAAAAATATCTACTCACTGCAATCATTGCACGATGAAGAGTGACAGGGAAATTGTTCCATAATGTGCCACCTGGTTCTGGACCATAATATATTTAAAAGCCCAGGAAACCATTACTGGGGAACTCCACCCGCTTATAGGAAGGAGCACAGGACTCCACGTCTCCATGCTGGAACATTAGGGTGAATTCACACACGCAAGATATTTATCCAGTCCTCAAAGTGCCGTTTGGTTGACAAATACATGGATTTAGATATGCTTCATGAGGATGAATGGCACAGTGGTATAAAGTTATGGAACATGTGAATTTACCTTAAAGGTTGTCCGAAATACAATAAGGTCATTTTTCTGTCCATTTTTTTTTTTGCTTATGGTATTGCAGCTGTGACTCATTTAATTTTTATTTAGGAGTCCAGTGGGCGGTTCTTCTTAGTGATTGACAGCAGTGGAGTCCTGTGCTCCTTCCTATGAGCGGGTGGAGTTCCCCACTTTCCCACTTCCCTGTTTGACATACAGGGCGTACTTCGGGATTGACCGTTATCTTTGTATGTCAAGCAGGGAAGGCTGTCAGTCGCTGGACAGGACAGGTCATCGGATCCTTAACCATAGAAAGGGAGTTGAAAAAGCATTACCATCAAAGTTTTTATCTTTGTAATATATTGCAGTCATATTATATAGCACTGTGTACTTTTTGCTCATTTTACTTTTCTACCCAGTTAATTCTTCTCTTTTCCATTATGCATAAGACATCACATGATTAAAAACAGACTCACTGAATCCTTCTCTTTTCAATGTTTTATTTAAATTTTCATATAAGAATACAGCTCATTAGAGAACTTTGCAAAATATAACATGTCACCAGCAACAAAATCATGAATAACTGAATCCTTTAAGTTATGTAGAAACAAGAAGTCTTTTTTTTTTTTTTTTTATCTCTGCATGAGTCATCATTAGAACTACAAAGTGTTTTTTCAATGACCTATATTTTTAATTCTAATTATGATTTATGTAGGAAAAAAAACTGTTCTACATAGAGCTTAGAAGGATTCTGCTAGTCTGTTTTTAATCATAGGATGTCATAGACCTAATGGACATCAAAAAGGTCCATGGAGCCTCTGTTAGGAGTCTCGACACGGAAAATAGCCAGATATCCCTCCGGGAAGGACCTAGCCAAGGAGTGGCTCGTTTTAGGAGACCACCATAACCACCATATTAAGTGGCCCTTTTAATCAATATCCAGCTCTTGACGAGTTTAAAGATATGACAAGGGAAATACCAAGGCCAGGTATCCATCCACAGACAGCTGTTTCGGGGTATTGCCCCTCATGAGTGTGGAGTAGGATTTTGGCCAGGTGGGAGCAATGCCTAGTAGACCAGCAAGACAAAACAATCACTGATCTCAGGGAGACCAGCCAGAGAAAACACTGCCGGTAGCCAGCAAAGGCACTCAACACAGTGAAATCCTAGGTGCATTGCCCCCTGGGAAGTATGCAAATCAAAACGTTCTGTGGAGTCTCTGTTAGGAGTCTCGACACGGAAAATAGCCAGATATCCCTCCAGGAAGGACCTAGCCAAGGAGTGGCTCGTTTTAGGAGATCACCATAACCTCCATATTAAGTGGCCCTTTTAGTCAATATACAGCTCTTGACGAGTTTAAAGATCTGACAAGGGAAAAATAGACCTACTGGAAAAAAGAAGAATTAATTGGGGAGAAGTGTAAAATGAGCAATTGTTAGACAGTGAGGGGAGAAGGGCAAAATTGTAACTAGACAGTGGTATATAATGTGATGATTGCAATATATTAGGAGGATAAAAACTGACTGGAGCGCTTCTTTAAAGTAGTTTTCTGGTGAAAACATGGTGGTGTTGAAATAATGGAGCCACAGTGTTTATGCATGACTGCTGCTCCATTTATTTTCTAGAGGACTGTCAAGGGCTTTTTCTGGCAGCCACATAGAGAATTCTCCATTTCCACTTCAGATAACGAATGAGAGGGAAGGTTGCTGTTGAAGAAAGCTGCCTCTCAGACATAAAAATGGCTGCCTAAGTTCCTCATCGCTTACAAAGCTGTTTTGTATGCGCTGGATGGAGCGAGTAAAAGATATAATTAAAGACACACAGATAAGATAGGAATTGACAGGGTCCGCATTATGTGCAGATATCAGGGCACTGATAATAAGGGGATGCCTCCGTATTAAACAACAAGGCGCACGGAGCCAGTAAACAGCGCACAGACGTAATGAATAATGAATTAGGAGCACGGCGCTGTCAAGCAATAATCTGCTCTAAAGCCTTTACCACTGGTAATAAGAATAAAAACAATAATCTACGAACATATTTCCTCTAAGAAAAATACACTTTAGCACAATGTTCATTTTCTCCTTTTATTCCTCGGAAAGCTGAAACTGTCAAGGTTTCACAGCTTTTCAGCACATGTGACAGTCACAATGACAAGTTCATAACAGCAGCGAGGCGAAATAAGGCCAAGAGCACAAAGCGTGCAGCCACTCAGACTGAAAAGAACGCCGCCATCAAGTCAGCGTATGGCTTACACGCATGCTACGGATCACAGTTATATGTATTCTCCAGGCACACGGCTACCCAGCCAGACTAGCTGTGCTGCCGGAATCAAAGTCCCCAAAAAGGGGAACACAAAGGATGTTATGTCCAGTGAAAAAAAAAGTTGTTACCTATCTGTAGAATTGGCGATACCTTGTTTATCGGTGCGTGTTCTGCTAGGACCGGCACCAAATCGGAGGAACGGAAACTTCCTCGTCCCAAAAATGGAGCGCAAGTTTGGATGCCCGACCGCCAGCTCCACCTTTTCTCTATGGGGCGGCCAGAAAAAGCTGAGGCCGCCCCCATAGGGAATGATTCTCGCACATTGATGCCCAATTCTAACGGGAAGAAAAGTTCACCGTTCAGCGATTGATGCCAGTCCCAGCGTTTGGTTTCTTGCCAATCAACAAGATTCCCATTTTCACCAGACAATCCCTTTAAAAAACTAAAAGTTAAAAAGGAACCCTCCAGACAATATTGAAGTGGACATTAAAAAAAAATAAAAAAATTGCCAGTGCAATTTTGGCACCATTATGCTGATTTTATATATACACCTTAAAGGGTACTTTACACGCTGCGATATCGCTAGCGAGCGTACCCGCCCCTGTCGGTTGTGCAACACGGGCAAATCGCTGCCTGTGTCGCACAACATCGCTTACACCCGTCACACTACTTACCTGCCTAGCGACGTCGCTGTGACCGGCGAACCGCCTCCTTTCTAAGGGGGCGGTTCGTTCGGCGTCATAGCGACGTCACTAAGTGGCCGCCCAATAGCAGATGAGGGGCGGAGATGAGCGGGCCGAATATCCCGCCCACCTCCTTCCTTCCTCATTGCTGGCGGGACGCAGGTACGGTGAGTTTCCTCGTTCCTGCGGTGTCACACATAGCGATGTGTACTGCCGCAGGAACGACAAACAACCTCGCTGCTCACCTGTCAACGATTTTTGGTGTTGGCGCGACCTCTCCAATACCAACGATTTTTACCTTTTTTGCGATCGTTTTAGGTCGCTCAGAGGTGTTACAATTCTTGCGATGTCGCTAACGACGCCGGATGTGCGTCACAAACACTGTGATCCCGACGATATATCGTTAGCGATGTCGCAGCGTGTAAAGCACCCTTTAATTGTGAGATCGAATGTATAGTTTCAGAAATACAGGCAAGTAAAGTTGTGAAATACACTTTTATTTGATTGATAGGTGCAACAGAATATCTAATAGGTGGGTCGGGTTTTGCTAGTTATTCCTGCCCCTGTCTGTCCTTCCTCCCCCTGTACTAACAGAGACAGGGGGGAAGAAGGACAGACAGGGGCAGGAAGTACTAGCAAAACCCGACCCACCTATTAGATATTCTGCAGCACCTATCAATCAAATAACAGTGCATTTCACAAACTTTACTTACCTGTATTTCAGACACTATACATCCGATCTCACAACTAAAGGTATATATAGAATCAGCCTGATAGCGGCAGTATAGCACTGGCTTTAGTTTATATACGAAAATCCTGGTGGTTGGTCCTCTTTAACCGCTCCCCTCCTTGTTACAAAGCAGAGAAAAACCTCAGTATAAAATATAAGGTATATTTGCAATTTAACGTGACCTATTAGACGTCCATAGGTGCTATAATATAGCTGAGTCGTAATACAACCAAATGTATGAGCATCACTAAAAACTTCTATAAAAGCTCTGCCCAAAATCGTTTGCTTACAAAAGTAAAAAATTCAGCCATTTTTTTCCCTATGCCCATAAAGGTTGTGGGAGCTGGAGATGGGAACAAAAGGCGCAATAGGGTCTTACCCAATATGATGGTTGGTAATATAAAGAGAGGTACACTTACCTGGTGTGGTTGTGCCAGCCACAACCCCTTATGCGCATATGTGAGTGTCCGCGTGGTTCAGCAGCGGCCCCGTGGGTGACGTGGTTCAATATAGATGACAGAGGAAAGCGGGTTTATGCCGCGCTAAAAACATTGATGATTTCTTTTTTCCTGAAGAAGGGGACGAGCAATGTCTCTGAAACGCGTAGGATTGTTAAATAAAAAAGGATTTTTTTAATATACCGGCATCAGTG
Source organism: Anomaloglossus baeobatrachus (assembly GCF_048569485.1). Taxonomy (NCBI): domain Eukaryota; kingdom Metazoa; phylum Chordata; class Amphibia; order Anura; family Aromobatidae; genus Anomaloglossus; species Anomaloglossus baeobatrachus. The sequence continues at coordinate 37,416,137 of NC_134357.1, read as the reverse complement.
GTTTTTAGCGCGGCATAAACCCGATTTCCTCTGTCATCTATATTGAACCATAAAGATTGTGAACAGACCCTCATTGGCACAACACTCTTTGCCCATTTATAAGCCATTGGAGAATGTCGAAAACTGGGGGACGCAACCTACGGTCACCATAATGGATGATTTCCTGTATAAGAGACCAAGTTTGGACCCGTCCGGAATATTACGTAATAATGCACTAAACTTTACACTTGAACTTCGCTATAAAACTCTTTGTGCAATTAGTGGCTTCACATTTTTCTATTTCGGATGCAGGGTCTCCTGAAATGGTCCCCATTGTTTTAATGTCAGGCTGCGCCTGATTGCAGAATGGCGGCGATGTCACGATCCTTGTAGTAGACCTTGCTCGTCTCCCGGCAGAGGAGGAGGAGGAGAGATAAGCACTTGTCCATATGCAGCGAGAAGATTGTGCCACTTAATACAGTTTGACAGATTCGGCCGCTGTTAACGGCAAAATCCGACCAAACCGAAGACTCTGCACAATGTAATTGCTTCCTCTCACCTCTGGCTTCCTGGAGTTTCTTGCGATCAGCCTCCCTTTCGGCCCGGCTTTGGGTACTTCGCACTCCCAAGGCACTAATCACCAGTCTCCTTGCAAGAACCGCAGACGTTTCTGGACGGTCTTTAGCGGGCTGCAGAAAGTCTAAGTCACACAAGAACAAAAGAAGAAGAAAAAAAAAGTACAAGATTTTGCACAACAACAAAATTGCCACTGCTGCAAATATCCCGGCTCGGATCCTAATTTCCCTCCCCCCATCGCCCACCCCGAGCAGATTTGTAGCTCTCGTTCCTGACCGATACAAGACTCGTCAGACGTCGGGCAATTACTGTAACACTTGAGATAATTGCAGGCGGACTGCTCGCTGGGTAATGAAAAACGGCGTATCGTTAAGGAACGATAATTATGGATCCAGCGATAAAATGAATGATAATTGGGTCAAACCCCGAGCACAAAGGAGTAATAAAAAGATCAGAAAAAATGAACCAGCTAGTTTCTGGAAGGGAACAAAAAAAAAAAAAATAGTCATAAAAACGAGTGTGAGGGTCCATAATCACAATCGAGTCTTTATTATCCCTTCCATTCTGAAAAATTAATAAAAAAAAAAAAAAATCTATTTTGTGTATACAGCTTCAATGAAAAAATATGCATCTCCATGGAACCAGGATATAAATCTAATATATAAAGCTGAGTGTGTGTGTGTCCGGGATTGGCATCTGCACCGTCGCAGCTACAGCCACAAAATTTTGCACACTCACGCTTCTGGACCCGGAGGGCGTCATAGGCTATGTTTTGAGGGGAAATTTTAACCCCGCGCTTTTCAGTTAATCACCAAACAACCTGCCTCCATTAAAGCGAATGGAGCTGGGAGCCACAGTGAAGCCAAAACTTCAGAAGAATGCGCAGCCACGCCCTTATATGGAATGTTGGCGTGTCACAATGCAGCCAGGGAAAGAGACAGACTGACAGGGTAAGAAACAGACATATGGAAAGAGGGAAAGGGACAGACGGGGAAAGGGACAGACGGGGAAAGGGACAGACGGGGAAAGAGAGACAGACGGGGAAAGAGAGACAGACGGGGAAAGAGAGACAGACGGGGAAAGAGAGACAGACGGGGAAAGAGAGACAGACGGGGAAAGAGAGACAGACGGGGAAAGAGAGACAGACGGGGAAAGAGAGACAGACGGGGAAAGAGAGACAGACGGGGAAAGAGAGACAGACGGGGAAAGAGAGACAGACGGGGAAAGAGAGACAGACGGGGAAAGAGAGACAGACGGGGAAAGAGAGACAGACGGGGAAAGAGAGACAGACGGGGAAAGAGAGACAGACGGGGAAAGAGAGACAGACGGGGAAAGAGAGACAGACGGGGAAAGAGAGACAGACGGGGAAAGAGACAGACGGGGAAAGAGACAGACGGGGAAAGAGACAGACGGGGAAAGAGACAGACGGGGAAAGAGACAGACGGGGAAAGAGACAGACGGGGAAAGAGACAGACGGGGAAAGAGACAGACGGGGAAAGAGACAGACGGGGAAAGAGACAGACGGGGAAAGAGACAGACGGGGAAAGAGACAGACGGGGAAAGAGACAGACGGGGAAAGAGACAGACGGGGAAAGAGACAGACGGGGAAAGAGACAGACGGGGAAAGAGACAGACGGGGAAAGAGACAGACGGGGAAAGAGACAGACGGGGAAAGAGACAGACGGGGAAAGAGACAGACGGGGAAAGAGACAGACGGGGAAAGAGACAGACGGGGAAAGAGACAGACGGGGAAAGAGACAGACGGGGAAAGAGACAGACGGGGAAAGAGACAGACGGGGAAAGAGACAGACGGGGAAAGAGACAGACGGGGAAAGAGACAGACGGGGAAAGAGACAGACGGGGAAAGAGACAGACGGGGAAAGAGACAGACGGGGAAAGAGACAGACGGGGAAAGAGACAGACGGGGAAAGAGACAGACGGGGAAAGAGACAGACGGGGAAAGAGACAGACGGGGAAAGAGACAGACGGGGAAAGAGACAGACGGGGAAAGAGACAGACGGGGAAAGAGACAGACGGGGAAAGAGACAGACGGGGAAAGAGACAGACGGGGAAAGAGACAGACGGGGAAAGAGACAGACGGGGAAAGAGACAGACGGGGAAAGAGACAGACGGGGAAAGAGACAGACGGGGAAAGAGACAGACGGGGAAAGAGACAGACGGGGAAAGAGACAGACGGGGAAAGAGACAGACGGGGAAAGAGACAGACGGGGAAAGAGACAGACGGGGAAAGAGACAGACGGGGAAAGAGACAGACGGGGAAAGAGACAGACGGGGAAAGAGACAGACGGGGAAAGAGACAGACGGGGAAAGAGACAGACGGGGAAAGAGACAGACGGGGAAAGAGACAGACGGGGAAAGAGACAGACGGGGAAAGAGACAGACGGGGAAAGAGACAGACGGGGAAAGAGACAGACGGGGAAAGAGACAGACGGGGAAAGAGACAGACGGGGAAAGAGACAGACGGGGAAAGAGACAGACGGGGAAAGAGACAGACGGGGAAAGAGACAGACGGGGAAAGAGACAGACGGGGAAAGAGACAGACGGGGAAAGAGACAGACGGGGAAAGAGACAGACGGGGAAAGAGACAGACGGGGAAAGAGACAGACGGGGAAAGAGACAGACGGGGAAAGAGACAGACGGGGAAAGAGACAGACGGGGAAAGAGACAGACGGGGAAAGAGACAGACGGGGAAAGAGACAGACGGGGAAAGAGACAGACGGGGAAAGAGACAGACGGGGAAAGAGACAGACGGGGAAAGAGACAGACGGGGAAAGAGACAGACGGGGAAAGAGACAGACGGGGAAAGAGACAGACGGGGAAAGAGACAGACGGGGAAAGAGACAGACGGGGAAAGAGACAGACGGGGAAAGAGACAGACGGGGAAAGAGACAGACGGGGAAAGAGACAGACGGGGAAAGAGACAGACGGGGAAAGAGACAGACGGGGAAAGAGACAGACGGGGAAAGAGACAGACGGGGAAAGAGACAGACGGGGAAAGAGACAGACGGGGAAAGAGACAGACGGGGAAAGAGACAGACGGGGAAAGAGACAGACGGGGAAAGAGACAGACGGGGAAAGAGACAGACGGGGAAAGAGACAGACGGGGAAAGAGACAGACGGGGAAAGAGACAGACGGGGAAAGAGACAGACGGGGAAAGAGACAGACGGGGAAAGAGACAGACGGGGAAAGAGACAGACGGGGAAAGAGACAGACGGGAAAGAGACAGACCGGGAAAGAGACAGACGGGGAAAGAGACAGACGGGGAAAGAGACAGACGGGGAAAGAGACAGACCGGGAAAGAGACAGACCGGGAAAGAGACAGACCGGGAAAGAGACAGACCGGGAAAGAGACACGGGAGACAGAGACAGACCGGGAAAGAGACAGACCGGGAAAGAGACAGACCGGGAAAGAGACAGACCGGGAAAGAGACAGACCGGGAAAGAGACAGACCGGGAAAGAGACAGACCGGGAAAGAGACAGACCGGGAAAGAGACAGACCGGGAAAGAGACAGACCGGGAAAGAGACAGACCGGGAAAGAGACAGACCGGGAAAGAGACAGACCGGGAAAGAGACAGACCGGGAAAGAGACAGACCGGGAAAGAGACAGACCGGGAAAGAGACAGACCGGGAAAGAGACAGACCGGGAAAGAGACAGACCGGGAAAGAGACAGACCGGGAAAGAGACAGACCGGGAAAGAGACAGACCGGGAAAGAGACAGACCGGGAAAGAGACAGACCGGGAAAGAGACAGACCGGGAAGAGACAGACCGGGAAAGAGACAGACCGGGAACACATTACTTGGCCAGTGTAGTTAAATCTGTGTGGAATATCTGTGGTGTTGAAATATATGTTGTGAAATGCTTCTATTAGCTTAGTTTTTGCCTTTTAATAATTACATTTCTATTTGTTTTGTGGTGTTTGTGTGCAGAATACATTTTTGTTAATACATTCTATTTTGTTAACAGCAGTTATTAACCCGAGCAAAGCCGGGTAGTACAGCTAGTGAATAAATATAACCAGACTACTAACACCCTGCGGTGTCTAATCCGGCAGTCACACACTACTTCTTGCTTACTCATCTGTAAATCTGATACCGTTTGTCAGCAGCATGGACGCCACTACAACACTATATAAAAGGTGATGGGGGCAACAGCTGACACATATCAATGCCCTGAGATTCCAAGTACCTCGGGGGCAGTCCCTTTAGACGCAGTGTCTCCGCCTCCTTGCACTTAAAGTTCCTCAACTCCTCCCCTTTTCTCCCAAGCAACAGCTGTAATGGTCTAATTAGTGGATGTCTGAGCAAAGAATAGGGGGTTTGTAGAGTTTTCGGTTGAGAAAGCCCAGACCGTTGCACATAAAGATACCACCCACTAAGCATTTTCATTAACCTCATGAGAGGAGTTAAACCTTGAATTCCTCCTCATGCAACCTGTATCACCTATGTAATGATCTCTGCAGTTTAGAGGAGTTAAATCTGTTCACCAACTACCTGCGAGTAAGGGAAAAAGCTGAATCAGACTACAAAGGGTTTGCTTGTAGTCTGTTACCATGGAGAAACAATAGAATTTGTTTGATCCTAAACTACCACAATTGGGAAATTTCTTATCAATTTTACTATTTGCAGAGTCCTTTCAGTTGTCATGTCAGAGATACCATAAAAGTACTAAATTAAAGCAGATATTCTCTTATTCAAGACTGATGGGGGACAGAATAGTGGGTGAGGGTATAAGATGACATGGTTAGTAACTACTGCAGGAACAAATGATTATTACATATCGGCAGAGTTGGGTGGATCAATTAGTGGGACTCCGGTCCAATCAGTAGTCTCTGGCTGTGAGGTTCCCAAATCCCTTAGTTTCTGGAATCTCCGGTGCAGCTTTTGATTAGCTGAGACACGTAATGCCATCATTGCGGAGTGGTGTGACACAAAGACGACTTTGCACCAGCCTGGCTAAATCGAAAGCCGTGCTGGGGATCCGGAAGGTCATAGATTTGCGAGCCTGACATCTAGGGGTCAGAGACTACAAGTCTGGAGGATGGACCGGAGTCCTGCAAATGAAACCACACATCTCGACATTGACCATTCAAATAAACAGCCATAAGTCTGCCATGATGGAAGCGGCTTGTTGAGTCCTGACTCACAGAGGGAAGTGTTAAAGAAGATCTGTCAATTGCCATATAATACTTTTTTTTTTAAACCTGGTGTAAAACACCGCTGTTCTCCAGTATCCAAAGTTGTGTCTCTCTTCTGGTCCTACTACTCTCTGTTCCTGAGAAATGTCCTCTCTTCCTTGTATATAAATCTAATATATTAGCCAGCTGGGTGTGAGCTTGAAGAAGACGCCCACAAAAAAAAGTAGAAAACCACGCCCACTTGGATAACAAAACTAGATTCATAACAAAGAAGAGGGGAACGTATCTCAGGAGGAAAAAGGAGCAGGAACACAAAAGGAGAAGAAAGCCAGATTCAGGAAAAAAGCGCCACTTACACCAGGTAAAATAAATAAATACATATTTATGGCAAAAAGACAGAACCTCCTAAAAGGGCAGCAGGGGCTGCTTTATTGTGATAACTAGAGATGGGCGAATCTGCAGATGTTCGGGTTTGGTGAGTCTGACTGGACTTGCAGCGTTTGTCCACTACTTTGACATTGATGGTCTATCCTAAGGCTAGGTCATCAATGTCTGATCGGCCGGGTTCGACACCCTGCACTCCCGCCAATCAGCTGTTTTTGGTCCCGGCGGTGACAGCAGGCAGCCGGAAATGCTCAGCTCCGGAGCTGCTCCGTCTTCTGATAGCAGCCGTGGCCGTGTACTGCACATCTGCCTCCTATTGAGTAGAATGGGAGGTGGATGTGTGGTACCCGGCCACAGCCGCTACCAGAAGACTGAGCAGCATCAGAACTGAGCATCTCCGGCTACCTGCTGCTTCCGCTGTATGTCACAGTAGTGGTCAGGCCCTTTAAAAGAAAAGTCTTGTTCGGGTCCAGACTTGAACCCGAAAATGAGCCTGCACGCCGAACCCCATATAAGTCTATGGGAAACCGAACTTTAGTGCTATAAAATGATGTTAGTAAGAGCTAGGTGGCTATTAAAGTAAGTAAAATGGGGTTAGAGCAGGACAGCTATACTAAAAGTCACACTGCTTCCGGGTCCACTCATTAACTATCATGCATATTCACTGCTTCCCACGCCCACCCTCTGTGACAGCGTCTGCGATTGGTTGCAGACACACAGCCGGATTCTTTGATTGTTTGTGGAGTTTAAAATAAATGAAATAATTTGAATAAATGGCATAGGGTCCCCCCTATATTGATACCCAACACAGATAAAGCAGACAGTCTGACTGCAACCACAGACGTTGTCACAGAGGGTGGGCGGGGGAAGCGGCGCATATTCATGAAGGTTAATGAGTGGACCCGGAAGCAGTGTGGCAGCCGGGCTGGAGACTTTGTAAGTGTCAGGGGTACTTTGCACGCTGCGACATTGCTAGCCGATGCTAGCGATGCCGAGCGCGATAGTACCCGCCCGCGTCGCAGATGCGATATCTAGTGATAGCTGCTGTAGCGAACATTATCGTTACGGCAGCTTCACATGCACTTACCTGCTCTGCGACGTCGCTCTGGCCTGCGACCCACCTCCTTCATAAGGAGGCGGGTCGTGCAGCGTCACAGTGACGTCACACGGCAGGCGGCCAATAGAAGCGGAGGGGCGGAGATGAGCGGGACGTAAACATCCCACCCACCTCCTTCCTTCCGCATAGCCGGTGGAGGTAGGTAAGGAGATGCTCCTCGCTCCTGAGGCTTCACACACAGCGATGTCTGCTGCCGCAGGAACAAGGAACAACATCGGTGCGACATTATGGAAATGTCCGACACTACACAGATCACCGATTTACGACGCTTTTGCGATTGCTTATCGGCGCATCTAGACTTTACACGTTGCAACATCGTTACTGGCGCCGGATGTGCGTCACTTGCGATTTGACCCCGACGATATCGCAGTAGCAATGTCGCAACGTGCAAAGTACCCCTAACTGTCCTACTCTAATGCCCAATTTGCTTTCCTTTAACTTTTGTTTAATTTTTGTTTTTTATCCGAGTGGCAGAACGTGAACAGTAATACAAACTTCCCTGAGAAGTCTATGCTTTGGGTCTGTGCATGGACCCAGAACTTTACAGTTCGGGTTCTCCCCTCACTAGTGATACCCCAGAGTAGACCCCAACCAAATTATTTTTTTCAAATTCTTGACTTACACCCAGCAAGCTGGGCAGAGGAACACAAGAAGGGGGAAATAAAAGAAAAGCCCCAGGAAAATACTGTATAATTTATGTATGATGAGGATCATCCAGAATCAGCTTTCCCCCAATTTTAACATGCAGTAAAGACGCGCGTGTTTCGCTGCTGCCACGCTTCTTTAAAAGGTCGTGAAAAGAGCAGGACTGACTAGGAGAATGACGTTTTTTGCATTCCCCAAGCAGCGGACACAGTCAGGTCAAGATCACTGTTGCACGGAAACGGCTTTAGTTTTTGAAAGCGAGAGAATGGAGAGAGTTCACGAATGCGGAGCCCCGGGAGAATTCCTCTTCATTCCTCAGCGTGAGGTTTTCCCTTTTGCTTACAAGTGCTGCTAAAAGCTCGGACAGTGAATTGACTGTGACCAACAGACTAGCTCTATAATTTAATAAATGCCCGCAAGGAAAACTAGATGTTCATTCATTATATAATGGATTAAATACCCCCGGGAGATTGTGCAGCCGGCCTTGCTGCAGGACGAGCGGAATATCCTGTAGGGCTATTGTCTAGCAGTGAAGACCCGACCATCCTGTGTATCCTAATTTCGGGCACCGATCGCCATATCCAATTCTGCTTTCACTGACTAATGCTTTTAGATCGCAGAGAGGGAGGTCATGCTTACTCTTCTCTGGCAGGCAGAGCGATGGGGAAGAGCTACTGCAGAAGCCAGGAGCCTAACAGTCAGAGACAAGTGCGAGCTAAGGATTACATTAATCCGGTATTTTTATTTAATTTTTTAATCTGGCATACAGGTCTTCCTATTCTGTCATTAGCCTCACAGAAAGAGCGTAGAATTGGACACTCTTACTGTGAGGCTAGTGACAAAATATGAAAACTCATGTCCCAGATTAATTAAATAAAAATAGAATTTTTAGTTAAAAATTAAAAGAATAAACAGGGAAAACTTCCTAAAAATGGGCACATGCCACACAAAGATATAGGGTGTGTACAAATAGAAATAGAGAAGTCTATACTCCTAGTATAGCTGTAAGTCAAGTGCTGGGGTAGAATCACAAAGTGTCTGACTTTTATAGTAAACTGATAACAAAAGGTGTATATACTAGGAAATAGTGTAGTCACTATTGTAGTACAAGCAAATCAACCGCAGTTCTACTCGCACCCCCAGAAGAAGCGAGAGGCGAAACGGCAGCATACATTTAGAAGAAGTACAGACTGCTGCAATTCTATTTGTACTGACCTTATATCTTTGTGTGGTATGTGTATTTTTAGAAGGTTCTCCCTGTTTATTTAAATAATTAAAAATTAAAAAAATGTGAATGAAGAGGGAGAATTTCTTAAAATAGACATCACACAAAAGGTATAGGGTCAGTATGACTTTGTTAGTAAACGGACAACAAGGTTGTTAATAAAGGTCAGCGTAGTAAGACTAGAGCCTGCTTTACACGTTGCAATTTCGCATACGATATCGTATGCGATTTGCAACGCCGCCATCGTATGTGTGGCACGTTCAATTTGTTGAACGTGCCGCACAATCGATTAACCCCCGTCACACATACTTACCTTCCATACGACCTCGATGTGGGCGGCGAACGTCCACTTCCTGGAGTAAGAGGGACGTTCGGCGTCGCATCGATGTCATGCGGCAGCCAGCCAATAGAAGCGGAGGGGCGGAGCTGAGTGGGACGTAAACATCCCGCCCACCTCCTTCCTTCCGCATTGTGGGCCGGGAGCCGCACTGCGATGTGCGCTACCCCGGGTACGATGAACAACCTGACGTGCAATTCTAGAGAAAAGTACGATGTGTATGCGATGAACGTTTTACCGTTCAATCGCAATCGCACGTACCTGTCACACACAGCAATGTACCTTACAATGCCTGATGAGCGTCACTTACGACGTGACCTCACCAACACATTGTAAGATACATTGCAGCGTGTAAAGCGGGCTTAATAGGAATTAGTATAGTCACTATAGTAGTGCAAACAAATCAACTGAACCAATGTGTCTATCTGCCCTGACACTGTTTCGCCTCTCGCGTCTTCTGGGGGCCTGAGCACAACTACGGTTGATTTGCTTGCACTACTATAGTGACTACACAATCACCTATTAGCCTTACTACGCTAACCTTCATATACATCCTTGTTATTGGTTTACTAACAGTCATACACTTTGTGTTTCTACACCAGCACTTTACTATGGCATATTAGAAGTATAGAGTGCTCCATTTCTACTGACCCTATATCTTAGTGTGATATGTGTCTATTTTTAGGAGGGTCTATCCATTAATTCCCATTTTTTTAATTTTCAATTATTTAAACAAACAGGGAGAATCTCCTAAAATATACACATATCACACAAAGTATAACAATCTTTATTGAAATTTTAGAAAAAACATACACGTACTAAAATGTGATTGTTCATCAATAAACAAAATATATAGAGGTATAAGGAGGACTTCTACCAGCAATCACCCCCCACGTTAGTATATGTATGGGCCCTAATCAATAAATGCAATATAAAATATATGCATAATCTATAGTAGCAGCAATAACAAAATATCTGCCTCAGTAACAAGGTGTCTTCCTTGATGGACCAAACTAGCACATCTGCTGCACATATAAAGAGAAAGTAAAGCTCAAAGCCTGTCCAAGGGGAATTGCCAAACTATATGTAGATGGTAAAGAAGTTCATAACAATATCAAGGCTTACCCATATTTATGGACAGAAAGAGACAAAGGCCCAAACTGTGGGGGGAAGAAAAGCAGCTCCCAATCCTGAACGCGTATCGCTCTCGCTTCCTCAGCAGGCTGGAGGCAAGGGTGGAAGTGCGTTCATTCCCTGATCATAAGATTAAATACCCGTTGTCTATTAATCAGTCGGCCGGTGATGCACGTACGTCATATCGGCGCACGCGCAGTGAACAGCCTCCGGTTGTTATGACAACACCACGCAGCTCTCCAGCCTCAGTGCGCACGCCCAGGGAGAAATCTCCCGATGTCGTCAATGCGCATGCGCAACGGGCATAAGGAGGCCGCGGAATGTGTATACTCGGGAAAGGCTGTCAGAGAGCGCGCGCACATACGGGCGCGCATCACCGTATAGCATAGAGAAGGTTCGTACTAATCTATCTAAATTTATCAAGTCCCTAATGGCCCAGTATACCCCGGAATAGATATATGTCCACATGAGGAATTAATTCGCATAAAGAAGAGTACATTGTTGCACCTAGAAAAGACTATCATAAGGTGCGCACATATACAGGTGCGAATCATCCTATAGCACAGAAAGGGTTTGTATAAACATATCCACATGTATCAAGTCCTTACTACCCTAATGTGCCCCAAAATAAATATATGTCCCCATAAAGAATCAATTCACATGAGAAAAAATATATTGTCTATAAATAAATTGGGTGACTTATGGCTCAATTCCCATTGGACATCAAATATGCCCCATTTAATAAGACATTGTATACATTCAATACATACGGACAAATGGTAATAACATCACATCATGCCCATGTGCATGAACATATGTACATATGTCCATGCAAACAAGGCTCATCAAGGGTTTACAATGTATAAAGAGAACTGTGATGTCATATAGGTCTTGAGTGACAGAAAATTAATTTCATATGAATACATCACATACGACACCCCTATATATATATGGGAACCCGGGCGCTTGGACAAGGTCACACACAAAGAAAGAAATCATTATATAATGATTTCAATCAAAGCACATAAATAATACCATTTTTTTGATTATATTTCTATATGTATTTTTTTGTATATATATATATTAGTATCTTTTATTGTTATCATTCATAATTTGTATGTGACCAATAAAAGAATACCAGTGAGAATCATATCTCTCAATATCCTAAACACCCAGATTACCGCAGCCTTTCCTCCTCATAGGTGGTTGTGAGAAAAATGGATTGGTCACTTCTGCCACGTAATGACAGTCAACAAGAATGTCCTTAAGGTTATTATTATTATTATTGTTCGGGTCGGTGTCTGCACAGCCCTATGAAGTTGGGATGTCTCGGAACATCATCGGTCCATGTGAATTTACATCTATTCTCAGGAAGATACCTCGGCAGTATTATGTTCATTGAAGGAATATGTTGTGTCTTTGGTGACTTATCTAGTTTACTGTATGGTAACTAAAATTGTCCTTTGCTTTCCCTGCGGTAATCTGGGTGTTTAGGATATTGAGAGATATGATTCTCACTGGTATTCTATTATTGGTCACATACAAATTATGAATGATAACAATAAAAAATACTAATATATATATATATATATATATATATATATACAAAAAAATACATATAGAAATATAATCAAAAAAATGGTATTATTTATGTGCTTTGATTGAAATCATTATATAATGATTTTTCTGTGTGTGTGACCTTGTCCAAGCGCCCGGGTTCCCATATATATAGGGGTGTCGTATGTGATGTATTCATATGAAATTAATTTTCTGTCACTCAAGACCTATATGACATCACAGTTCTCTTTATACATTGTAAACCCTTGATGAGCCTTGTTTGCATGGACATATGTACATATGTTCATGCACATGGGCATGATGTGATGTTATTACCATTTGTCCGTATGTATTGAATGTATACAATGTCTTATTAAATGGGGCATATTTGATGTCCAATGGGAATTGAGCCATAAGTCACCCAATTTATTTATAGACAATGAAGGGAATTTTGTTTACTTACCGTAAATTCCTTTTCTTCTAGCTCCTATTGGGAGACCCAGACAATTGGGTGTATAGCTTCTGCCTCCGGAGGCCACACAAAGTATTACACTTTAAAAAGTGTAACCCCTCCCCTCTGCTATACACCCTCCCGTGCATCACGGGCCCATCAGTTTTGGTGCCAAAGCAGGAAGGAGGAAACTTATAAATTGGTCTAAGGTAAATTCAATCCGAAGGATGTTCGGAGAACTGAACCATTAACCAAAGAACAATTGAACATGAACAACATGTGTACACAAAAAAACAACAGCCCGAAGGGAACAGGGGCGGGTGCTGGGTCTCCCAATAGGAGCTAGAAGAAAAGGAATTTACGGTAAGTAAACAAAATTCCCTTCTTTGTCGCTCCATTGGGAGACCCAGACAATTGGGATGTCCAAAAGCAATCCCTGGGTGGGTAACAGCATACCTCGATAAAAAGAGCCGGAAACCGGCCCCCTCTTACAGGTGGGCAATTGCCGCCTGAAGGACTTGCCTACCTAGGCTAGCCTCTGCCGAAGCATAGGCATGCACCTGATAGTGTTTAGTGAAGGTGTGCAGACTCGACCAGGTAGCCGCCTGACACACCTGCTGAGCCGTAGCCTGGTGCCGCAAAGCCCAGGACGCGCCTACGGCCCTGGTAGAATGGGCTTTAAGCCCTGAAGGAATCTGAAGCCCCGATGAACGGTAGGCTTCAAGAATCGGTTCCTTGATCCACCTAGCCAAGGTTGACTTGGAAGCCTGAGACCCCTTACGCTGGCCAGCGACAAGGACAAAGAGCGCATCCGAACGGCGCAGGGGCGCCGTGCGAGAAATGTAGATTCTGAGTGCTCTCACGAGGTCTAACAAGTGCAAATCCTTTTCACATTGGTGAACTGGATGAGGGCAAAAAGAAGGCAAGGAGATATCCTGATTGAGATGAAAAGAGGATATACCACCTTGGGGAGAAATTCCGGGACCGGACGCAGGACCACCTTATCCTGGTGAAAGACCAGGAAGGGGACTTTGCATGACAGCGCTGCTAGCTCAGACACTCTCCTAAGTGAAGTGACTGCCACTAGGAAAGCCACTTTCTGTGAAAGGCGAGATAGAGAGATCTCCCGCATCGGCTCGAAAGGTGGCTTCTGGAGAGCCGTCAGCACCTTGTTAAGATCCCAGGGTTCTAGCGGACGCTTGTAAGGTGGGACTATGTGGCAAACTCCCTGCAGGAACGTGCGGACCTGCGAGAGTCTGGCTAGACGCTTTTGAAAAAACACTGAAAGCGCCGACACTTGTCCCTTGAGAGAGGCAAGAGACAAACCCTTGTCCAATCCTGATTGAAGAAAGGAAAGAAAAGTGGGCAATGCAAACGGCCAGGGAGCAAAACCCATATCCGAGCACCAGGCTAAGAAGATCTTCCAAGTCCTGTGGTAGATCTTGGCGGACGTTGATTTCCTGGCCTGTCTCATGGTGGCAATGACATCTTGAGATAAACCTGATGAGGCTAGGAGCCAAGACTCAATGGCCACACAGTCAGGTTGAGGGCCGCAGATGGAAAAATGGCCCTTGAGACAGCAAGTCTGGTCGGTCTGGGAGTGCCCACGGTTGCCCCACCGTGAGGTGCCACAGATCCGGGTACCACGACCTCCTCGGCCAGTCTGGAGCGACGAGGATGGCGCGCCTGCAGTCGGACCTGATCTTGCGTAACACTCTGGGCAGAAGTGCCAGAGGCGGAAATACATAGGGTAGTCGAAACTGCGACCAGTCCTGAACTAACGCATCTGCCGCCAGCGCCCTGTGATCCTGAGACCGTGCCATGAATGCCGGGACTTTGTTGTTGTGCCGAGACGCCATTAGATCGACGTCCGGCGTTCCCCAGCGGCAACAGATCTCTTGAAACACGTCCGGGTGAAGAGACCATTCCCCTGCGTCCATGCCCTGGCGACTGAAAAAGTCTGCTTCCCAGTTTTCTACGCCCGGGATGTGAACTGCGGAGATGGTGGAGGCTGTGGCTTCCGCCCACAGCAGAATCCGCCGAACTTCTTGGAAGGCTTGACGACTGCGTGTGCCGCCCTGGTGGTTGATGTATGCAACCGCCGTGGCGTTGTCCGACTGTATTCGGATCTGCCTGCCCTCCAGCCACCGCTGGAACGCTTTTAGGGCTAGATACACTACCCTTATCTCCAGAACGTTGATCTGCAGGGAGGACTCTGTCGGAGTCCAGGTTCCCTGAGCCCTGTGGTGGAGGAAGACCGCTCCCCACCCTGACAGGCTCACGTCTGTCGTCTGAGCCCTGTGGTGGAGGAAGACCGCTCCCCACCCTGACAGGCTCACGTCTGTCGTGACCACAGCCCAGGAAGGGGGCAGGAAGGATTTTCCCTTCGACAAAGAAGTGGGAAGAAGCCACCACTGAAGGGAGGTTTTGGCTGCTCTTGACAGGGAAACGTTCCTGTCGAGGGACGTCGACCTCTTGTCCCATTTGCGGAGAATGTCCCACTGAAGTGGACGCAGATGAAACTGCGCAAAAGGAACTGCCTCCATTGCTGCCACCATCTTCCCTAGGAAGTGCATAAGGCGTCTCAAAGAGTGTGACTGACCCCGAAGAAGAGATTGGACCCCTGTCTGTAGTGAACGCTGTTTGTCCAGCGGAAGCTTCACTATCGCTGACAGGGTATGAAACTCCATCCCGAGGTAAGTCAGGGATTGGGTCGGTGTCAATTTTGACTTTGGGAAATTGATGATCCACCCGAACCTCTGGAGAGTCTCCAGGGCAATGGTCAGGCTGTGCTGGCAAGCCACCCAGGAGGGTGCCTTGACTAGGAGATCGTCTAAGTAAGGGATCACCGAGTGGCCCTGAGAGTGTAGGACCGCCACCACTGTTGCCATGATCTTGGTGAAGACCCGTGGGGCTGTCGCCAAGCCGAATGGCAGTGCCACGAACTGAAGGTGCTCGTCCCCAATGGCGAAACGCAAGAAACGTTGATGTTCGGGTGCGATCAGCACATGGAGATAAGCATCCTTGATGTCTATCGATGCTAGGAAGTCTCCTTGTGACATTGAGGCTATGACCGAGCGGAGAGATTCCATCCGAAACCTTCTGGTGCTGACATGCTTGTTGAGCAGTTTGAGGTCTAGAACGGGACGGAAAGATCCGTCCTTTTTTGGCACCATGAACAAGTTGGAGTAGAAGCCGTGACCATGTTCCTGAGGGGGAACGGGAATCACCACTTCTGCCTTCAGCGCATTCACCGCCTGAAAGAGTGCAGCGGCTCGCTCTGGGGGCGGAGATGTTGTGAAGAAACGAGTTGGAGGACGAGAGCTGAACTCTATCCTGTAACCGTGAGACAGAATGTCTCTCACCCATCGGTCTTGGACATGTGGCCACCAGGCGTCGCAAAAGCGGGAGAGCCTGCCACCGACCGAGGATGCGGTTTGGGGAGGCCGAGAGTCATGAAGAGGCCGCCTTGGTGGCGGTGCCTCCGGCGGTCTTTTTAGGCCGTGCCTTAGACCGCCATGCAGAAGGGTTTCTCTGGCCCTTCTCCGACCTGTTTGACGTGGAGGAACGTGACTTGGCCGAGGGCCGAAAGGACTGAAACCTCGATTGAAACTTCCGCTGTTGAGGTTTGTTTTGTTTAGACTGGGGTAAGGACGAGTCCTTTCCCTTGGATTGTTTAATAATTTCGTCCAATTGCTCGCCAAACAAACGGTCGCCAGAAAATGGCAAACCGGTTAAGAATTTCTTGGAGGCAGAGTCTGCCTTCCATTCACGTAGCCACATGGCTCTGCGGACTGCCACCAAATTGGCGGATGCTACCGCTGAACGGCTCACCGAGTCCAGGACGGCGTTCATGGCGTAGGACGAAAAAGCCGACGCCTGAGAAGTCAGAGACACAAAGATGCTCCTATGGCTTCATAGATGGATTTCATCATGAGCTCTATTTGCCTGTCAGTGGCATCCTTGAGCGATGAGCAATCTGCCACTGAAACCACAGATCTGGCCGCCAGCCTAGAGACTGGAGGATCCACTTTTGGACACTGAGCCCAACCCTTCACTACTTCCGGGGGGAAGGGATAACGTGTGTCATTAAGGCGCTTAGTAAAACGCTTGTCCGGGTATGCTCTGTGCTTCTGGACAGCATCCCTGAAATTAGAGTGATCGACAAAGGCACTCCGTGTACGTTTGGGAAACCGAAACTGGTGTTTCTCCTGCTGTGAAGCCGCCTCCTCTACAGTTGGAGTTGGAGGAGAAATTTCTAGCACCTGGTTGATGGACGCTATAAGGTCATTTACTATGGCGTCCCCTTCAGGTGTATCTAGATTGAGAGCACCGTCAGGGTCTGAGCCCTGAGCTGCGCTTTCCTCTTCATCCACTAGAGAGTCCTCATGCTGAGACCCTGAGCAGCGTGATGAAGTGGAGGAAGGTCCCCAGCGAGCCCGCTTCACCGGTCTGGGACTGCGGTCCGAGTCGGAGTCCTCACCGTGGGACCTATGTGTCACCTCAGGAGCAGATTGCTGCGCCAACTGAGGGGGACCTGGGGACGAATAACTCACAGTGCCCTGCATCTGTGTTGTTGGTCTGGACTGCAAGGCTTCTAGTATCTTAGCAGACCATTTGTCCATAGACTGAGCCATGGACTGTGAAAGCGACTCAGACAGTTTGTCAGCCAAAACTGCAAACTCTGTCCCTGTCACCTGGACAGTGGGAACCGGTGTCTCTACCTGAGCCGGGGGTCCCACCAGTGCGTGAGGCTCCGGCTGAGTGAGTGTCACAGGGGCCGAGCATTGCACACAATGAGGGTAGGTGGAACCTGCAGGTAGCATAGCCGCACATGAGGTACAGGTTGCAAAAAAAGCCTGTGCCCTGGTACCCTTGCTCTTTGCAGACGACATGTTGTTGTCCTCCAAGAGATCAGTAAGGGATCACCGTGAACACTGAGGGATATATATAGCCCCAAGTTACAGTACAGCCGAAACAGCCAATGTATATACAAAGGATATATATATATACAGTTCGGCACTCTGGGGAGTCCAGCACCGGCAGACCGGTGTGGCTTACCAACCGCTTGTGTGGCCACCAGATTCCCTGCCCCGGGTCTCCCTCAGCTGCAGCCAGAAGTTCTCCACCGCAGACTGTGCTGAAAAAATGGCTGACGGCGTTCTCTGAGGAGGAGGGAGGCGTGGGCGTAGTCACAAAAGTGCGGGAATCTGGTGCCCCAGCGTGAGTAGTGAGGGGGGCGGAGGACAGCTCAGTGTACTCCAGCCCTCACTGTCGGCGTCATACCGACCGTCCCGCCCTTTTCCCTGACTGGCAGGCCTGGGGGCGGGAGAATCCAATACTAGGCCGCAAAAGCCGGGGACTAAAGTTAAAACCGCGGCCGGCCGGCAGTGCACGGTCGGCGCGGTAGTCCCGGACCCATATCCCCGCCGCAGTCGCTGCAGCGTCCGGGCCCAAGGTGCTTTATGCGCCGTCCCAACGGGGACACAGAGTACCTGTGGATGCAGGGCCATGTCCCTGACGATACTCCGTCTCCTGTCCGGCAGATTCCCCCAGGGGCTGCGGAGGGAGACCGGTCCCAGTGTCTGGATGACCGGATAGGATCCCACTTCCCCAGAGCCCCTAAGGGATGGGGAAGGAAAGCGGCATGTGGCTCCAGCCTGTGTACCCGCAATGGGTACCTCAACCTTAACAACACCGCCGACCTGAGTGGGGTGAGAAGGGAGCATGCCGGGGGCCCCATAGGGGCCCTCTTTTCTTCCATCCGATAAAGTCAGCAGCTGCTGCTGACTAAAACGTGGAGCTTGCGTGAATGTGTGCCTCCTTCAACACAAAGCAAAAAACTGAGGGGCCCGTGATGCACGGGAGGGTGTATAGCAGAGGGGAGGGGTTACACTTTTTAAAGTGTAATTACTTTGTGTGGCCTCCAGAGGCAGAAGCTATACACCCAATTGTCTGGGTCTCCCAATGGAGCGACAAAGAAATATTTTTTCTCATGTGAATTGATTCTTTATGGGGACATATATTTATTTTGGGGCACATTAGGGTAGTAAGGACTTGATACATGTGGATATGTTTATACAAACCCTTTCTGTGCTATAGGATGATGCGCACCTGTATATGTGCGCACCTTATGATAGTCTTTTCTAGGTGCAACAATGTACTCTTCTTTATGCGAATTAATTCCTCATGTGGACATATATCTATTCCGGGGTATACTGGGCCATTAGGGACTTGATAAATTTAGATACATTAGTACGAACCTTCTCTGTGCTATACGGTGATGCGCGCCCGTATGTGCGCGCGCTCTCTGACAGCCTTTCCCGAGTATACACATTCCACGGCCTCCTTATGCCCGTTGCGCATGCGCATTGACGTCATCGGGAGATTTCTCCCTGGGCGTGCGCACTGAGGCTGGAGAGCTGCGTGGTGTTGTCATAACAACCGGAGGCTGTTCACTGCGCGTGCGCTGATATGACGTACGTGCATCACCGGCCGACTGATTAATAGACAACGGGTATTTAATCTTAAGATCAGGGAATGAACGCACTACCACCCTTGCCTCCAGCCTGCTGAGGAAGCGAGAGCGATACGCGTTCAGG